>NC_138299.1:104728563-104943563 GCF_965601325.2 Salmo salar | reverse complement strand
CAGACTGATAGGATCTCTGTCTGCCTGTCTGCCTGTCTGTCTGCCTGTCTGCCTGTCTGTCTGCCTGTCTGCCTGTATGAAGTTTTCCAGAAAGGCCAGGGAGAGGAGAAATGCACCCTATTCCCTATGGGCCCTGGTTAATGAACCCTATTCCCTACGGGCCCTGGTTAATGCACCCTATTCCCTATAGGCCCTGGTTAATGCACCTTATTCTCTATAGGCCCTGGTTAATGCACCCTATGTCCTATTGGCCCTGATTAATGCACCCTATTCCCTATAGGCCCTGGTTAATGCACCCTATTCCCTATAGGCCCTGGTTAATGCACCTTATTCCCTATAGGCCCTGGTAAATGCACCTTATTCCCTATAGGCCCTGGTAAATGCACCTTATTCCCTATAGGCCCTGGTAAATGCACCTTATTCCCTATAGACCCTGGTTAATGTACCTTATTCCCTATGGGCCCTGGTTAATGCACCTTATTCCCTATTGGCCCTGTTTAATGCACCTTATTCCCTTTGGGCCTGGTTAATGCACCCTATTCCCTATAGTCCCTGGTTAATGCACCCTATTCCTTATGTGCCCTGTTTAATGCACCCTATTCCCTATAGGCCCTGTTTAATGCACCCTATTCCCTATGTGCCCTGTTTAATGCACCCTATTTCCTATGGGCCCTGGTTAATGCACCCTATTTCCTATGAGCCCTGTTTAATGCACCCTATTCCCTATGGGCCCTGTTTAAATGAGGTGCACTACATAAGGAATAGGGTGCCATTTGGGAATAAGTCTGTATGAGTGTCTACATTAGTGTTTCAGACTGTATGGAGAGGGAGAAAGCAGGTTACCTTCAGGTTCAGACTGTATGGAGAGGGAGAAAGCAGGTTACCTCCAGGTTCAGACTGTATGGAGAGGGAGAAAGCAGGTTATCTTCAGGTTCAGACTGTATGGAGAGGGAGAAAGCAGGTTACCTTCAGGTTCAGACTGTATGGAGAGGGAGAAAGCAGGTTATCTTCAGGTTCAGACTGTATGGAGAGGGAGAAAGCAGGTTACCTCCAGGTTCAGACTGTATGGAGAGGGAGAAAGCAGGTTATCTTCAGGTTCAGACTGTATGGAGAGGGAGAAAGCAGGTTACCTCCAGGTTCAGACTGTATGGAGAGGTAGAAAGCAGGTTACCTTCAGGTTCAGACTGTATGGAGAGGGAGAAAGCAGGTTACCTCCAGGTTCAGACTGTATGGAGAGGGAGAAAGCAGGTTATCTTCAGGTTCAGACTGTATGGAGAGGGAGAAAGCAGGTTATCTTCAGGTTCAGACTGTATGGAGAGGGAGAAAGCAGGTTACCTTCAGGTTCAGACTGTATGGAGAGGGAGAAAGCAGGTTATCTTCAGGTTCAGACTGTATGGAGAGGGAGAAAGGAGGTTACCTTCAGGTTCAGACTGTATGGAGAGGGAGAAAGCAGGTTACCTCCAGGTTCAGACTGTATGGAGAGGGAGAAAGCAGGTTACCTTCAGGTTCAGACTGTATGGAGAGGTAGAAAGCAGGTTACCTTCAGGTCCTGGTGATAATTACCCAGAAACCATGTGTCATCACCACTGACTAGACTTCTTGCCAAACTGCCAAGATGGAAAAACGTCTAAAGAAACTTTTAAAATGTCAAGTTCAATTGGTACAATAGTATATGATTAAAACAATAGATCACTACTTCAGTCACATTCATATGGATTCATTCGGAAAGTACTGTTCTATTTTAAAACAACTGAAATAGGTTTTTAGATGAGCTATATATGAACACGGTCAGTAATTACGGTCGAATGGACAGAGAGCTGTAGCAGAACGGGACATAGAGAGAGGTAAGACTTCCAGGAAATGGATTTAGACCCAAATGACCTCAATTAGAACCTTCATCTGTCACAGCTGTCTTCAGAAATGGACCAAAATGCAGCAGAGTTAGTATTCATCCTTCAATTTAATTAGAACGAACATTATACAAGAACAAAAACAAGGAAACTGACAGCCAACAGTCCTATCAGGTGCAACCACACTAAACAAGAAACAATTACCCACAACCCCAAAGAAAAACACACACTCCTATATAGGACTCCCAATCAAAGGCAACTTAACACACCTGCCTTCAATTGGGAGTCCTAATCACCAACACAACCATTCACACACACAAAAACCCTGCCACATCCTAACCAAAACTAATCCAATTGCTCCCTCTGCTGGTCAGGATGTGACAGTACCCCCCCCTCAAGGTGCAGACCCCGTAATGCACCTTAAAAAAGAAAACACAACAAAAAAATCCCCAATACCCCAACAAAACCAATAAACAATAACCCCTAAACAATAAGGGAGGGAAGGGAGGGTGGCTGCCGTCAACGATGGCACTGTGCTACACCCTCCCTCCCCAACCCACCTATCCTGGAGGTGGCTCAGGTGCGGGACGTGGACCTCTCTCCACCTTCGGCGTCGCCCACTTCGGTGGTGCCGATAGCTGCGCCGGGCAGACGGGCCACTCGGGCTGACCCTGGCAGACGGACCACTTGGGCTGGGCCGGAGGACAGGCGGGCCACTCGGGCTGGGCCGGAGGACAGGCGGGCCACTCGGGCTGGGCCGGAGGACAGGCGGGCCAATCGGGCTGGGCCGGAGGACAGGCGGGCCACTCGGGCTGGGCCGGAGGACAGGCGGGCCACTCGGGCTGGGCCGGAGGACAGGCGGGCCACTCGGGCTGGGCCGGAGGACAGGCGGGCCACTCTGGCAGGTCCGGGCAGTCGGTCCACTCTGGTAGACCCGGAGGGCAGGCGGGCCACTCTGGCAGACCCGGGCAGTCGGGCCACTCTGGCAGACCCGGGCAGTCGGGCCACTCTGGCAGACCCGGGCAGTCGGGCCACTCTGGCAGCTCCGGGCAGTCGGGCCACTCTGGCAGCTCCGGGCAGTCGGGCCACTCTGGCAGCTCCTGGCAGTCGGGCCACTCTGGCAGCTCCGGGCAGTCGGGCCACTCTGGCAGCTCCGGGCAGTCGGGCCACTCTGGCAGCTCCGGGCAGTCGGGCCACTCTGGCAGCTCCGGGCAGTCGGGCCACTCTGGCAGCTCCGGGCAGTCGGGCCACTCCGGCAGCTCCGGGCAGTCGGGCCACTCCGGCAGCTCCGGGCAGTCGGGCCACTCCGGCAGCTCCGGGCAGTCGGGCCACTCCGGCAGCTCCGGGAAGTCGGGCCACTCCGGCAGCTCCTGACTAGCGGGCGGCTCTGGCGACTCATGACTGGCGGGCGGCTCTGGCGACTCATGACTGGCGGGCGGCTCTGGCGACTCATGACTGGCGGGCGGCTCTGGCAACTCATGACTGGCGGGCGGCTCTGGCGACTCATGACTGGCGGGCGGCTCTGGCGACTCATGACTGGCGGGCGGCTCTGGCGACTAATGACTGGTGAGGCTGGGCTGACGCACTAGACGCCAGATGCGTGGGGCTGGTTCCGGACGTGCCAGCCTGGAGACACGCACCTCCATGCTAGTGCGTATAGCGGGAAACACCGGACCGTAGAGGCGCACTGGCGGTCTTGAGCTCAGGGTTGGCATCACCCCTTCCGGCTCGATGCTCACCTCGCCCTGGCACATGCGGGGCGCTGGTACTGTGCCTACAGGGCTGAAAATCCCAGGCCTCACCACAGCCCCAACCCCAAAGCACGGGACCTGTCCAGTCTGTCTCTGCCCTACAAGGGTACGGGGAGCTGGCCTGGGGCTCCCATCTCGCCCCGCCAAACAGCCCTTGTGCCCCCCCCAAAAAAATTATTGGGGCTGCCTCTCGAGTTTACTAAACTCTTCCATAGCCCTGGAAACGCTCCTACTTATCTCTGCCCACGTCCATCCTTCCTCCTCGTTCCTCTGCTGCTTGGTCCTGGTTTGGTGGGTAATTCTGTCACAGCTGTCTTCAGAAATGGACCAAAATGCAGCAGAGTTAGTATTCATCCTTCAATTTAATTAGAACGAACACTATACAAGAACAAAAACAAGGAAACTGACAGGCAACAGTCCTGTCAGGTGCAACCACACTAAACAAGAAACAATTACCCACAACCCCAAAGAAAAACACACACTCCTATATAGGACTCCCAATCAAAGGCAACTCAACACACCTGCCTTCAATTGGGAGTCCCAATCACCAACACAACCATTCACACACACAAAAACCCTGCCACATCCTGACCAAAACTAATCCAATTGCTCCCTCTACTGGTCAGGATGTGACATCATCATTACTGACATCACCGCTGCATGTCAAAGATGACCGACGCAGGTAAAGCCTTAGTGGTCTGGTAGTATAGAACATCAGCCAGTCTGGGATCCTCTCTGTCTTCTCTTCTGGTCTCTCCTCCTCTCCCAATACAGTAGTTAGTTATATAAGTGACAACATGTTGGTCAGTGTTACTGTTGGCCAGATCATTCAGTAGTAACTGTAGTTATATAAGTGACAACATGTTGGTCAGTGTTTCTGTTGGCCAGATCATTCAGTAGTTACTGTAGTTATATAAGTGACAACATGTTGGTTAGTGTTTCTGTTAGCCAGATCATTCAGTAGTAACTGTAGTTATATAAGTGACAACATGTTGGTCAGTGTTTCTGTTAGCCAGATCATTCAGTAGTTACTCTAGTTATATAAGTGACAACATGTTTGTCAGTGTTTCTGTTGGCCAGATCATTCAGTAGTTACTCTAGTTATATAAGTGACAACATGTTTGTCAGTGTTTCTGTTGGCCAGATCATTCAGTAGTAACTGTAGTTATATAAGTAACAACATGTTGGTCAGTGTTTCTGTTGGCCAGGTCATTCAGTAGTTACTGTATTTATATAAGTGACAACATGTTGGTCAGTGTTTCTGTTAGTCAGGTCTTTCAGTAGTTAGTTATATAAGTAACAACATGTTGGTCAGTGTTTCTGTTGGCCAGATCATTCAGTAGTTACTCTAGTTATATAAGTGACAACATGTTGGTCAGTGTTTCTGTTGGCCAGATCATTCAGTAGTTACAGTAGTTATATAACTGACAACATGTTGGTCAGTGTTTCTGTTGGCCAGATCATTCAGTACTTATTGTAGTTATATAAGTGACAACATGTTGGTCAGTGTTTCTGTTAGCCAGATCATTCAATAGTTAGTTATATAAGTAACAACATGTTGGTCAGTGTTTCTGTTAGTCAGATCATTCAGTAGTAACTGTAGTTATATAAGTGACAACATGTTGGTCAGTGTTTCTGTTGGCCAGATCATTCAGTAGTTGCTGTAGTTATATAAGTCACAACATGTTGGATAGTGTTTCTGTTAGCCAGATCATTCAGTAGTAACTGTAGTTATATAAGTGACAACATGTTGGTCAGTGTTTCTGTTAGCCAGATCATTCAGTAGTTATATAAGTAACAACATGTTGGTCAGTGTTTCTGTTGGCCAGATCATTCAGTAGTTACTGTAGTTATATAAGTGACAACATGTTTGTCAGTGTTTCTGTTGGCCAGATCATTCAGTAGTAACTGTAGTTATATAAGTGACAACATGTTGGTCAGTGTTTCTGTTGGCCAGATCATTCAGTAGTTACTGTAGTTATATAAGTGACAACATGATGGTCAGTGTTTCTGTTAGTCAGATTATTCAGTAGTTAGTTATATAAGTAACAACATGTTGGTCAGTGTTTCTGTTGGCCAGATCATTCAGTAGTTACTCGAGTTATATAAGTGACAACATGTTTGTCAGTGTTTCTGTTGGCCAGATCATTCAGTAGTAACTGTAGTTATATAAGTGACAACATGTTGGTCAGAGTTTCTGTTGGCCAGATCATTCAGTAGTTACTGTAGTTATATAAGTGACAACATGTTGGTCAGTGTTTCTGTTAGCCAGATCATTCAGTAGTTATTTAAGTAACAACATGTTGGTCAGTGTTTCTGTTGGCCAGATCATTCAGTAGTTATAGTAGTTATATAAGTAACAACATGTTGGTCAGTGTTTCTGTTGGCCAGATCATTCAATAGTAACTGTAGTTATATAAGTGACAACATGTTGGTCAGTGTTTCTGTTTGCCAGATCATTCAATAGTAACTGTAGTTATATAAGTGACAACATGTTGGTCAGTGTTTCTGTTGGCCAGATCATTCAGTAGTTACTGTAGTTATATAAGTGACAACATGTTTGGTCAGTGTTTCTGTTAGCCAGATCATTCAGTAGTTATATAAGTAACAATATGTTTGTCAGTGTTTCTGTTGGCCAGATCATCCAGTAGTTACTCTCGTTATATAAGTGACAACATGTTTGTCAGTGTTACTGTTCGCCAGATCATTCAGTAGTAACTGTAGTTATATAAGTGACAACATGTTTGTCAGTGTTTCTGTTGGCCAGATCATTCAGTAGTTGCTCTCGTTATATAAGTGACAACATTTTGGTCAGTGTTTCTGTTAGTCAGGTCATTCAGTAGTTAGTTATATAAGTGACAACATGTTGGTCAGTGTTTCAGTTGGCCAGATCATTCAGTAGTTACTGTAGTTATATAAGTGACAACATGTTGGTCAGTGTTTCTGTTAGCCAGATCATTCAATAGTTAGTTATATAAGTAACAACATGTTGGTCAGTGTTTCTGTTGGCCAGATCATTCAGTAGTTACTGTAGTTATATAAGTGACAACATGTTGGTTAGTGTTTCTGTTAGCCAGATCATTCAGTAGTAACTGTAGTTATATAAGTGACAACATGTGGGTCAGTGTTTCTGTTAGCCAGATCATTCAGTAGTTATATAAGTAACAACATGTTACTGTTGTTTCTGTTGGCCAGATAATTCAGTAGTTAATCTAGTTATATAAGTGACAACATGTTTGTCAGTGTTTCTGTTGGCCAGATCATTCAGTAGTAACTGTAGTTATATAAGTGACAACATGTTGGTCAGTGTTTCTGTTGGCCAGATCATTCAGTAGTTACTGTAGGTGTATAAGTGACAACATGATGGTCAGTGTTTCTGTTAGTCAGATCATTCAGTAGTTAGTTATATAAGTAACAACATGTTGGTCAGTGTTTCTGTTGGCCAGATCATTCAGTAGTTACTCGAGTTATATAAGTGACAACATGTTTGTCAGTGTTTCTGTTGGCCAGATCATTCAGTAGTAACTGTAGTTATATAAGTGACAACATGTTGGTCAGAGTTTCTGTTGGCCAGATCATTCAGTAGTTACTGTAGTTATATAAGTGACAACATGTTGGTCAGTGTTTCTGTTAGCCAGATCATTCAGTAGTTATTTAAGTAACAACATGTTGGTCAGTGTTTCTGTTGGCCAGATCATTCAGTAGTTATAGTAGTTATATAAGTAACAACATGTTGGTCAGTGTTTCTGTTGGCCAGATCATTCAATAGTAACTGTAGTTATATAAGTGACAACATGTTGGTCAGTGTTTCTGTTTGCCAGATCATTCAATAGTAACTGTAGTTATATAAGTGACAACATGTTGGTCAGTGTTTCTGTTGGCCAGATCATTCAGTAGTTACTGTAGTTATATAAGTGACAACATGTTTGTCAGTGTTTCTGTTAGCCAGATCATTCAGTAGTTATATAAGTAACAACATGTTTGTCAGTGTTTCTGTTGGCCAGATCATCCATTAGTTACTCTCGTTATATAAGTGACAACATGTTTGTCAGTGTTACTGTTGGCCAGATCATTCAGTAGTAACTGTAGTTATATAAGTGACAACATGTTGGTCAGAGTTTCTGTTGGCCAGATCATTCAGTAGTTACTGTAGTTATATAAGTGACAACATGTTGGTCAGTGTTTCTGTTAGCCAGATCATTCAGTAGTTATTTAAGTAACAACATGTTGGTCAGTGTTTCTGTTGGCCAGATCATTCAGTAGTTATAGTAGTTATATAAGTAACAATATGTTGGTCAGTGTTTCTGTTGGCCAGATCATTCAATAGTAACTGTAGTTATATAATTGACAACATGTTGGTCAGTGTTTCTGTTGGCCAGATCATTCAGTAGTTACTGTAGTTATATAAGTGACAACATGTTTGTCAGTGTTTCTGTTAGCCAGATCATTCAGTAGTTATATAAGTAACAACATGTTTGTCAGTGTTTCTGTTGGCCAGATCATCCAGTAGTTACTCTCGTTATATAAGTGACAACATGTTTGTCAGTTTTACTGTTGGCCAGATCATTCAGTAGTAACTGTAGTTATATAAGTGACAACATGTTTGTCAGTGTTTCTGTTGGCCAGATCATTCAGTAGTTACTCTCGTTATATAAGTGACAACATGTTGGTCAGTGTTTCTGTTAGTCAGGTCATTCAGTAGTTAGTTATATAAGTGACAACATGTTGGTCAGTGTTTCAGTTGGCCAGATCATTCAGTAGTTACTGTAGTTATATAAGTGACAACATGTTGGTCAGTGTTTCTGTTAGCCAGATCATTCAATAGTTAGTTATATAAGTAACAACATGTTGGTCAGTGTTTCTGTTGGCCCGATCATTCAGTAGTTACTGTAGTTATATAAGTGACAACATGTTGGTTAGTGTTTCTGTTAGCCAGATCATTCAGTAGTAACTGTAGTTATATAAGTGACAACATGTTGGTCAGTGTTTCTGTTAGTCAGATCATTCAGTAGTTAGTTATATAAGTAACAACATGTTGGTCAGTGTTTCTGTTGGCCAGATCATTCAGTAGTTACTCGAGTTATATAAGTGACAACATGTTTGTCAGTGTTTCTGTTGGCCAGATCATTCAGTAGTAACTGTAGTTATATAAGTGACAACATGTTGGGCAGAGTTTCTGTTGGCCAGATCATTCAGTAGTTACTGTAGTTATATAAGTGACAACATGTTGGTCAGTGTTTCTGTTGGCCAGATCATTCAGTAGTTATAGCAGTTATATAAGTAACAACATGTTGGTCAGTGTTTCTGTTGGCCAGATCATTCAATAGTAACTGTAGTTATATAAGTGACAACATGTTGGTCAGTGTTTCTGTTGGCCAGATCATTCAGTAGTTACTGTAGTTATATAAGTGACAACATGTTTGTCAGTGTTTCTGTTAGCCAGATCATTCAGTAGTTATATAAGTAACAACATGTTTGTCAGTGTTTCTGTTGGCCAGATCATCCAGTAGTTACTCTCGTTATATAAGTGACAACATGTTTGTCAGTGTTACTGTTGGCCAGATCATTCAGTAGTAACTGTAGTTATATAAGTGACAACATGTTGGTCAGTGTTTCTGTTGGCCAGATCATTCAGGAGTTACTGTAGTTATATAAATGACAACATGTTGGTCAGTGTTTCTGTTGGCCAGATCATTCAGTAGTTACTGTAGTTATATAAGTGACAACATGTTGGTTAGTGTTTCTGTTAGCCAGATCATTCAGTAGTAACTGGAGTTATATAAGTGACAACATGTTGGTCAGTGTTTCTGTTAGCCAGATCATTCAGTAGTTATATAAGTGACAACATGTTTGTCAGTGTTTCTGTTGGCCAGATCATTCAGTAGTAACTGTAGTTATATAAGTGACAACATGTTGGTCAGTGTTTCTGTTGGCCAGATCATTCAGTAGTTACTGTATTTATATAAGTGACAACATGTTGGTCAGTGTTTCTGTTAGTCAGGTCTTTCAGTAGTTAGTTATATAAGAAACAACATGTTGGTCAGTGTTTCTGTTGGCCAGATCATTCAGTAGTTACTCTAGTTATATAAGTGACAACATGTTGGTCAGTGTTTCTGTTGGCCAGATCATTCAGTAGTTACAGTAGTTATATAACTGACAACATGTTGGTCAGTGTTTCTGTTGGCCAGATCATTCAGTACTTATTGTAGTTATATAAGTGACAACATGTTGGTCAGTGTTTCTGTTAGCCAGATCATTCAATAGTTAGTTATATAAGTAACAACATGTTGGTCAGTGTTTCTGTTAGTCAGATCATTCTGTAGTAACTGTAGTTATATAAGTGATAACATGTTGGTCAGTGTTTCTGTTAGTCAGATCATTCAGTAGTAACTGTAGTTATATAAGTGACAACATGGTGGTGAGTGTTTCTGTTGGCCAGATCATTCAGTAGTTGCTGTAGTTATATAAGTCACAACATGTTGGATAGTGTTTCTGTTAGCCAGATCATTCAGTAGTAACTGTAGTTATATAAGTGACAACATGTTGGTCAGTGTTTCTGTTAGCCAGATCATTCAGTAGTTATATAAGTGACAACATGTTGGTCAGTGTTTCTGTTAGCCAGATCATTTAGTAGTAACTGTAGTTATATAATTGGCAACATGTTGGTCAGTGTTTCAGTTGGCCAGATCATTCAGTAGTTACTCTCGTTATATAAGTAACAACATGTTGGTCAGTGTTTCTGTTGGCCAGATCATTCAGTAGTTACTCTAGTTATATAAGTGACAACATGTTGGTAGGTGTTTCTTTTAGTCAGATCATTCAGTAGTTACTGTAGTTATATAAGTGACAACATGTTTGTCAGTGTTACAGTTGGCCAGATCATTCAGTAGTTACTGTAGTTATATAAGTGACAACATGTTGGTCAGTGTTTCTGTTAGCCAGATCATTCAATAGTTAGTTATATAAGTAACAACATGTTGGTCAGTGTTTCTGTTGGCCAGATCATTCAATAGTTATTTAAGTAACAACATGTTGGTCAGTGTTTCTGTTAGCCAGATCATTCAGTAGTTATTTAAGTAACAACATGTTGGTCAGTGTTTCTGTTGGCCAGATCATTCAGTAGTTACAGTAGTTATATAAGTAACAACATGTTGGTCAGTGTTTCTGTTGGCCAGATCATTCAGTAGTAACTGTAGTTATATAAGTGACAACATGTTGGTCAGTGTTTCTGTTAGCCAGATCATTCAGTAGTTATTTAAGTAACAACATGTTGGTCAGTGTTTCTGTTAGCCAGATCATTCAGTAGTTATTTAAGTAACAACATGTTGGTCAGTGTTTCTGTTGGCCAGATCATTCAGTAGTTAAAGTAGTTATATAAGTAACAACATGTTGGTCAGTGTTTCTGTTGGCCAGATCATTCAGTAGTTAAAGTAGTTATATAAGTAACAACATGTTGGTCAGTGTTTCTGTTGGCCAGATCATTCAGTAGTAACTGTAGTTATATAAGTGACAACATTTTGGTCAGTGTTTCTGTTGGCAAGATCATTCAGTAGTTACTGTAGTTATATAAGTGACAACATGTTGGTTAGTGTTTCTGTTAGCCAGATCATTCAGTAGTAACTGTAGTTATATAAGTGAAAACATGTTCGTCAGTGTTTCTGTTAGCCAGATCATTCAGTAGTTATATAAGTAACAACATGTTGGTTGGTCAGTGTTTCTGTTGGCCAGATCATTCAGTAGTTACTCTAGTTATATAAGTGACAACATGTTTGTCAGTGTTTCTGTTGGCCAGATCATTCAGTAGTAACTGTAGTTATATAAGTGACAACATGTTGGTCAGTATTTCTGTTGGCCAGATCATTCAGTAGTTACTGTAGTTATATAAGTGACAACATGTTGGTCAGTGTTTCTGTTGGCCAGATCATTCAGTAGTTACTGTAGTTATATAAGTGACAACATGTTGGTCAGTGGTTCTGTTAGTCAGGTCATTCAGTAGTTATATAAGTAACAACATGTTGGTCAGTGTTTCTGTTGGCCAGATTGTAGTTATATAAGTAACAACATGTTGGTCAGTGTTTCTGTTGTCCAGATCATTCAGTAGTTACAGTAGTTATATAAGTGACAACATGTTTGTCAGTGTTTCTGTTGGCCAGATCATTCAGTAGTAACTGTAGTTATATAAGTGACAACATTTTGGTCAGTGTTTCTGTTGGCAAGATCATTCAGTAGTTACTGTAGTTATATAAGTGACAACATGTTGGTTAGTGTTTCTGTTAGCCAGATCATTCAGTAGTAACTGTAGTTATATAAGTGAAAACATGTTCGTCAGTGTTTCTGTTAGCCAGATCATTCAGTAGTTATATAAGTAACAACATGTTGGTTGGTCAGTGTTTCTGTTGGCCAGATCATTCAGTAGTTACTGTAGTTATGTAAGTGACAACATGTTGGTCAGTGTTTCTATTAGTCAGGTCATTCAGTAGTTAGTTATATAAGTAACAACATGTTGGTTGGTCAGTGTTTCTGTTGGCCAGATCATTCAGTAGTTACTCTAGTCATATAAGTGACAACATGTTGGTCAGTGTTTCTGTTGGCCAGATCATTCAGTAGTTACTGTAGTTATATAAGTGACAACATGGTGGCCAGTGTTTCTGTTGGCCAGATCATTCAGTAGTAACTGTAGTTATATAAGTGACAACATGTTGGTCAGTGTTTCTGTTGGCCAGATCATTCAGTAGTTACTGTATTTATATAAGTGACAACATGTTGGTCAGTGTTTCTGTTAGTCAGGTCTTTCAGTAGTTAGTTATATAAGAAACAACATGTTGGTCAGTGTTTCTGTTGGCCAGATCATTCAGTAGTTACTCTAGTTATATAAGTGACAACATGTTGGTCAGTGTTTCTGTTGGCCAGATCATTCAGTAGTTACAGTAGTTATATAACTGACAACATGTTGGTCAGTGTTTCTGTTGGCCAGATCATTCAGTACTTATTGTAGTTATATAAGTGACAACATGTTGGTCAGTGTTTCTGTTAGCCAGATCATTCAATAGTTAGTTATATAAGTAACAACATGTTGGTCAGTGTTTCTGTTAGTCAGATCATTCTGTAGTAACTGTAGTTATATAAGTGATAACATGTTGGTCAGTGTTTCTGTTAGTCAGATCATTCAGTAGTAACTGTAGTTATATAAGTGACAACATGGTGGTGAGTGTTTCTGTTGGCCAGATCATTCAGTAGTTGCTGTAGTTATATAAGTCACAACATGTTGGATAGTGTTTCTGTTAGCCAGATCATTCAGTAGTAACTGTAGTTATATAAGTGACAACATGTTGGTCAGTGTTTCTGTTAGCCAGATCATTCAGTAGTTATATAAGTGACAACATGTTGGTCAGTGTTTCTGTTAGCCAGATCATTTAGTAGTAACTGTAGTTATATAATTGGCAACATGTTGGTCAGTGTTTCAGTTGGCCAGATCATTCAGTAGTTACTCTCGTTATATAAGTAACAACATGTTGGTCAGTGTTTCTGTTGGCCAGATCATTCAGTAGTTACTCTAGTTATATAAGTGACAACATGTTGGTAGGTGTTTCTTTTAGTCAGATCATTCAGTAGTTACTGTAGTTATATAAGTGACAACATGTTTGTCAGTGTTACAGTTGGCCAGATCATTCAGTAGTTACTGTAGTTATATAAGTGACAACATGTTGGTCAGTGTTTCTGTTAGCCAGATCATTCAATAGTTAGTTATATAAGTAACAACATGTTGGTCAGTGTTTCTGTTGGCCAGATCATTCAATAGTTATTTAAGTAACAACATGTTGGTCAGTGTTTCTGTTAGCCAGATCATTCAGTAGTTATTTAAGTAACAACATGTTGGTCAGTGTTTCTGTTGGCCAGATCATTCAGTAGTTACAGTAGTTATATAAGTAACAACATGTTGGTCAGTGTTTCTGTTGGCCAGATCATTCAGTAGTAACTGTAGTTATATAAGTGACAACATGTTGGTCAGTGTTTCTGTTAGCCAGATCATTCAGTAGTTATTTAAGTAACAACATGTTGGTCAGTGTTTCTGTTAGCCAGATCATTCAGTAGTTATTTAAGTAACAACATGTTGGTCAGTGTTTCTGTTGGCCAGATCATTCAGTAGTTAAAGTAGTTATATAAGTAACAACATGTTGGTCAGTGTTTCTGTTGGCCAGATCATTCAGTAGTTAAAGTAGTTATATAAGTAACAACATGTTGGTCAGTGTTTCTGTTGGCCAGATCATTCAGTAGTAACTGTAGTTATATAAGTGACAACATTTTGGTCAGTGTTTCTGTTGGCAAGATCATTCAGTAGTTACTGTAGTTATATAAGTGACAACATGTTGGTTAGTGTTTCTGTTAGCCAGATCATTCAGTAGTAACTGTAGTTATATAAGTGAAAACATGTTCGTCAGTGTTTCTGTTAGCCAGATCATTCAGTAGTTATATAAGTAACAACATGTTGGTTGGTCAGTGTTTCTGTTGGCCAGATCATTCAGTAGTTACTCTAGTTATATAAGTGACAACATGTTTGTCAGTGTTTCTGTTGGCCAGATCATTCAGTAGTAACTGTAGTTATATAAGTGACAACATGTTGGTCAGTATTTCTGTTGGCCAGATCATTCAGTAGTTACTGTAGTTATATAAGTGACAACATGTTGGTCAGTGTTTCTGTTGGCCAGATCATTCAGTAGTTACTGTAGTTATATAAGTGACAACATGTTGGTCAGTGGTTCTGTTAGTCAGGTCATTCAGTAGTTATATAAGTAACAACATGTTGGTCAGTGTTTCTGTTGGCCAGATTGTAGTTATATAAGTAACAACATGTTGGTCAGTGTTTCTGTTGTCCAGATCATTCAGTAGTTACAGTAG
Source organism: Salmo salar (assembly GCF_965601325.2). Classification (NCBI taxonomy): domain Eukaryota; kingdom Metazoa; phylum Chordata; class Actinopteri; order Salmoniformes; family Salmonidae; genus Salmo; species Salmo salar. Next base: position 104,929,066 of record NC_138299.1, on the reverse strand, counting down.
TTATATAAGTGACAACATGTTTGTCAGTGTTTCTGTTGGCCAGATCATTCAGTAGTAACTGTAGTTATATAAGTGACAACATTTTGGTCAGTGTTTCTGTTGGCAAGATCATTCAGTAGTTACTGTAGTTATATAAGTGACAACATGTTGGTTAGTGTTTCTGTTAGCCAGATCATTCAGTAGTAACTGTAGTTATATAAGTGAAAACATGTTCGTCAGTGTTTCTGTTAGCCAGATCATTCAGTAGTTATATAAGTAACAACATGTTGGTTGGTCAGTGTTTCTGTTGGCCAGATCATTCAGTAGTTACTCTAGTTATATAAGTGACAACATGTTTGTCAGTGTTTCTGTTGGCCAGATCATTCAGTAGTAACTGTAGTTATATAAGTGACAACATGTTGGTCAGTATTTCTGTTGGCCAGATCATTCAGTAGTTACTGTAGTTATATAAGTGACAACATGTTGGTCAGTGTTTCTGTTGGCCAGATTATTCAGTAGTTACTGTAGTTATATAAGTGACAACATGTTGGTCAGTGGTTCTGTTAGTCAGGTCATTCAGTAGTTAGTTATATAAGTAACAACATGTTGGTTGGTCAGTGTTTCTGTTGGCCAGATCATTCAGTAGTTAATCTAGTTATATAAGTGACAACATGTTTGTCAGTGTTTCTGTTGGCCTGATCATTCAGTAGTAACTGTAGTTATATAAGTGACAACATGTTGGTCAGTGTTTCTGTTAGCCAGATCATTCAGTAGTTATATAAGTAACAACATGTTGGTCAGTGTTTCTGTTGGCCAGATTGTAGTTATATAAGTAACAACATGTTGGTCAGTGTTTCTATTGGACAGATCATTCAGTAGTTACTGTAGTTATATAAGTGACAACATGTTGGTTGGTCAGTGTTTCTGTTGGCCAGATCATTCAGTAGTTACTCTAGTCATATAAGTGACAACATGTTGGTCAGTGTTTCTGTTGGCCAGATCATTCAGTAGTTACTGTAGTTATATAAGTGACAACATGGTGGCCAGTGTTTCTGTTGGCCAGATCATTCAGTAGTAACTGTAGTTATATAAGTGACAACATGTTGGTCAGTGTTTCTGTTGGCCAGATCATTCAGTAGTTACTGTAGTTATATAAGTGACAACATGTTGGTCAGTGTTTCTGTTAGCCAGATCATTCAGTAGTAACTGTAGTTATATAAGTGACAACATGTTGGTCAGTGTTTCTAGTTAGTGCCAGGTCATTCAGTTGTTACGTAGTTATATAAGTAACAACATGTTGGTCAGTGTTTCTGTTGGCCAGATCATTCAGTAGTTAACTGTAGTTATATAAGTGACAACATGTTGGTCAGTGTTTCTGTTAGCCAGATCATTCAGTAGTACTGTAGTTATATAAGTGAACAACATGGTTGGTCCAGTGTTTACTGTTGGCCAGATCATTCAGTAGTTACTGTAGTTATATAAGTGACAACATGTTTGTCAGTGTTTCTGTTGGTCAGATCATTCAGTAGTAACTGTAGTTATATAAGTGACAACATGTTGGTCAGTGTTTCTGTTGGCCAGATCATTCAGTAGTTACTGTAGTTATATAAGTGACAACATGTTTGTCAGTGTTTCTGTTGGCCAGATCATTCAGTAGTAACTGTAGTTATATAAGTGACAACATGTTGGTCAGTGTTTCTGTTAGTCAGGTCATTCAGTAGTTAGTTATATAAGTAACAACATGTTGGTTGGTCAGTGTTTCTGTTGGCCAGATCATTCAGTAGTTACTCTAGTTATATAAGTGACAACATGTTTGTCATTGTTTCTGTTGGCCAGATCATTCAGTAGTTACAGTAGTTATATAAGTAACAACATGTTGGTCAGTGTTTCTGTTAGCCAGATCATTCAGTAGTTATTTAAGTAACAACATGTTGGTCAGTGTTTCTGTTGGCCAGATCATTCAGTAGTTACTGTAGTTATATAAGTGACAACATGTTGGTCAGTGTTTCTGTTAGTCAGGTCATTCAGTAGTTAGTTATATAAATAACAACATGTTGGTCGGTCAGTGTTTCTGTTGGCCAGATCATTCAGTAGTTACTGTAGTTATATAAGTGGCAACATGTTGGTCAGTGTTTCTGTTAGTCAGATCATTCAGTAGTTATATAAGTGACAACATGTTTGTCAGTGTTTCTGTTGGCCAGCTCATTCAGTAGTAACTGTAGTTATATAAGTGACAACATGTTGTTCAGTGTTTCTGTTGGCCAGATCATTCAGTAGTTACTGTAGTTATATTAGTGACAACATGTTGGTCAGTGTTTCTGTTAGCCAGATCATTCAGTAGTAACTGTAGTTATATAAGTGACAACATGTTCGTCAGTGTTTCTGTTAGCCAGATCATTCAGTAGTTATATAAGTAACAACATGTTGGTTGGTCAGTGTTTCTGTTGGCCAGATCATTCAGTAGTTACTGTAGTTATATAAGTGACAACATGTTGGTCAGTGTTTCTGTTGGCCAGATCATTCAGTAGTTACTGTAGTTATATAAGTGACAACATGTTGGTCAGTGTTTCTGTTAGTCAGGTCATTCAGTTGTTAGTTATATAAGTAACAACATGTTGGTTGGTCAGTGTTTCTGTTGGCCAGATCATTCAGTAGTTACTCTAGTTATATAAGTGACAACATGTTGGTCAGTGTTTCTGTTGGCCAGATCATTCAGTAGTTACTGTAGTTATATAAGTGACAACATGTTGGTCAGTGTTTCTGTTGGCCAGATCATTCAGTAGTTACTGTAGTTATATAAGTGACAACATGTTGGTCAGTGTTTCTGTTGGCCAGATCATTCAGTAGTTACTGTAGTTATATAAGTGACAACATGTTGGTCAGTGTTTCTGTTGGCCAGATCATTCAGTAGTTAATGTAGTTATATAAGTAACAACATGTTGGTCAGTGTTTCTGTTGGCCAGATCATTCAATAGTTACTGTAGTTATATAAGTGACAACATGTTGGTCAGTGTTTCTGTTAGCCAGATCATTCAGTAGTTAGTTATATAAGTAACAACATGTTGGTCAGTGTTTCTGTTGGCCAGATCATTCAGTAGTTACTGTAGTTATATAAGTGACAACATGTTGGTCAGTGTTTCTGTTAGTCAGGTCATTCAGTAGTTAGTTATATAAGTAACAACATGTTGGTTGGTCAGTGTTTCTGTTGGCCAGATCATTCAGTAGTTACTGTAGTTATATAAGTGACAACATGTTGGTCAGTGTTTCTGTTGGCCAGCTCATTCAGTAGTAACTGTAGTTATATAAGTGACAACATGTTGGTCAGTGTTTCTGTTGGCCAGATCATTCAGTAGTTACTGTAGTTATATAGTGACAACATGTTGGTCAGTGTTTCTGTTAGCCAGATCATTCAGTAGTAACTGTAGTTATATAAGTGACAACATGTTCGTCAGTGTTTCTGTTAGCCAGAATCATTCAGTAGTTATATAAGTAACAACATGTTGGTCAGTGTTTCTGTTGGCCAGATCATTCAGTAGTTACAGTAGTTATATAAGTGACAACATGTTTGTCAGTGTTTCTGTTGGCCAGATCATTCAGTAGTAACTGTAGTTATATAAGTGACAACATGTTGGTCAGTGTTTCTGTTAGTCAGGTCATTCAGTAGTTAGTTATATAAGTAACAACATGTTGGTTGGTCATTGTTTCTGTTGGCCAGATCATTCAGTAGTTACTCTAGTTATATAAGTGACAACATGTTTGTCAGTGTTTCTGTTGGCCAGATCATTCAGTAGCAACTGTAGTTATATAAGTGAAAACATGTTCGTCAGTGTTTCTGTTAGCCAGATCATTCAGTAGTTATATAATTAACAACATGTTGGTTGGTCAGTGTTTCTGTTGGCCAGATCATTCAGTAGTTACTCTAGTTATATAAGTGACAACATGTTTGTCAGTGTTTCTGTTGGCCAGATCATTCAGTAGTAACTGTAGTTATATAAGTGACAACATGTTGGTCAGTATTTCTGTTGGCCAGATCATTCAGTAGTTACTGTAGTTATATAAGTGACACCATGTTGGTTAGTGTTTCTGTTAGCCAGATCATTCAGTAGTAACTGTAGTTATATAAGTGACAACATGTTGGTCAGTGTTTCTGTTAGCCAGATCATTCAGTAGTTATATAAGTAACAACATGTTGGTCAGTGTTTCTGTTGGCCAGATAATTCAGTAGTTACTGTAGTTATATAAGTGACAACATGTTGGTCAGTGGTTCTGTTAGTCAGGTCATTCAGTAGTTAGTTATATAAGTAACAACATGTTGGTTGGTCAGTGTTTCTGTTGGCCAGATTGTAGTTATATAAGTAACAACATGTTGGTCAGTGTTTCTGTTAGCCAGATCATTCAGTAGTTATATAAGTAACAACATGTTGGTCAGTGTTTCTGTTGGCCAGATTGTAGTTATATAAGTAACAACATGTTGGTCAGTGTTTCTATTGGACAGATCATTCAGTAGTTACTGTAGTTATATAAGTGACAACATGTTGGCCAGTGTTTCTGTTAGCCAGATCATTCAGTAGTAGCTGTAGTTATATAAGTGACAACATGTAGGTCAGTGTTATTGTTAGCCAGATCATTCAGTAGTTATTTAAGTAACAACATGTTAGTCAGTGTTTCTGTTGTCCAGATCATTCAGTAGTTACAGTAGTTATATAAGTGACAACATATTTGTCAGTGTTTCTGTTGGCCAGATCATTCAGTAGTTACTGTAGTTATATAAGTGACAACATGTTGGTCAGTGTTTCTGTTGGCCAGATCATTCAGTAGTTACTGTAGTTATGTAAGTGACAACATGTTGGTCAGTGTTTCTATTAGTCAGGTCATTCAGTAGCTAGTTATATAAGTAACAACATGTTGGTTGGTCAGTGTTTCTGTTGGCCAGATCATTCAGTAGTTACTCTAGTTATATAAGTGACAACATGTTTGTCAGTGTTTCTGTTGGCCAGATAATTCAGTAGTAACTGTAGTTATATAAGTGACAACATGTTGGTCAGTGTTTCTGTTGGCCAGATCATTCAGTAGTTACTGTAGTTATATAAGTGACAACATGTTGGTCAGTGTTTCTGTTGGTCAGATCATTCAGTAGTTACTGTAGTTATGTAAGTGACAACATGTTGGTCAGTGTTTCTATTAGTCAGGTCATTCAGTAGTTAGTTATATAAGTAACAACATGTTGGTTGGTCAGTGTTTCTGTTGGCCAGATCATTCAGTAGTTACTCTAGTTATATAAGTGACAACATGTTTGTCAGTGTTTCTGTTGGCCAGATAATTCAGTAGTAACTGTAGTTATATAAGTGACAACATGTTGGTCAGTGTTTCTGTTGGCCAGATCATTCAGTAGTTACTGTAGTTATATAAGTGACAACATGGTGGCCAGTGTTTCTGTTGGCCAGATCATTCAGTAGTAACTGTAGTTATATAAGTGACAACATGTTGGTCAGTGTTTCTGTTGGCCAGATCATTCAGTAGTTACTGTAGTTATATAAGTGACAAAATGTTCGTCAGTGTTTCTGTTGGCCAGATCATTCAGTAGTTACTGTAGTTATATAAGTGACAACATGGTGGCCAGTGTTTCTGTTAGCCAGATCATTCAGTAGTAACTGTAGTTATATAAGTGACAACATGTTGGTCAGTGTTTCTGTCGGCCAGATCATTCAGTAGTAACTGTATTTATATAAGTGAGAACATGTTGGTCAGTGTTTCTGTTAGCCAGATCATTCAGTAGTTATTTAAGTAACAACATGTTGGTCAGTGTTTCTGTTGGCCAGATCATTCAGTAGTTACAGTAGTTATATAAGTAACAACATGTTGGTCAGTGTTTCTGTTGGCCAGATCATTCAGTAGTAACTGTAGTTATATAAGTGACAACATGTTGGTCAGTGTTTCTGTTTGCCAGATCATTCAGTTGTTACTGTAGTTATATAAGTGACAACATGCTGGTTAGTGTTTCTGTTAGCCAGATCATTCAGTAGTAACTGTAGTTATATAAGTGACAACATGTTGGTCAGTGTTTCTGTTAGCCAGATCATTCAGTAGTTATTTAAGTAACAACATGTTGGTCAGTGTTTCTGTTGGCCAGATCATTAAGTAGTTACAGTATTTATATAAGTAACAACATGTTGGTCAGTGTTTCTGTTGGCCAGATCATTCAGTAGTAACTGTAGTTATATAAGTGACAACATGTTGGTCAGTGTTTCTGTTAGCCAGATCATTCAGTAGTTATATAAGTAACAACATGTTGGTCAGTGTTTCTGTTAGTCAGGTCATTCAGTAGTTAGTTATATAAATAACAACATGTTGGTCGGTCAGTGTTTCTGTTGGCCAGATCATTCAGTAGTTACTGTAGTTATATAAGTGACAACATGTTGGTCAGTGTTTCTGTTAGTCAGATCATTCAGTAGTTAGTTATATAAATAACAACATGTTGGTCGGTCAGTGTTTCTGTTGGCCAGATCATTCAGTAGTTACTGTAGTTATATAAGTGACAACATGTTGGTTAGTGTTTCTGTTAGCCAGATCATTCAGTAGTAACTGTAGTTATATAAGTGAAAACATGTTTGTCAGTTTTTCTGTTAGCCAGATCATTCAGTAGTTATTTAAGTAACAACATGTTGGTCAGTGTTACTGTTAGCCAGATCATTCAGTACTTACTGTAGTTATATAAGTGACAACATGTTTGTCAGTGTTTCTGTTGGCCAGATCATTCAGTAGTAACTGTAGTTATATAAGTGACAACATGTTGGTCAGTGTTTCTGTTAGTCAGGTCATTCAGTAGTTAGTTATATAAGTAACAACATGTTGGTTGGTCATTGTTTCTGTTGGCCAGATCATTCAGTAGTTACTCTAGTTATATAAGTGACAACATGTTTGTCAGTGTTTCTGTTGGCCAGATCATTCAGTAGTTACTGTAGTTATATAAGTGACAACATGTTGGTCAGTGTTTCTGTTAGTCAGGTCATTCAGTAGTTAGTTATATAAATAACAACGTGTTGGTCGGTCAGTGTTTCTGTTGGCCAGATCATTCAGTAGTTACTGTAGTTATATAAGTGACAACATGTTGGTCAGTGTTTCTGTTAGTCAGATCATTCAGTAGTTATATAAGTGACAACATGTTTGTCAGTGTTTCTGTTGGCCAGCTCATTCAGTAGTAACTGTAGTTATATAAGTGACAACATGTTGTTCAGTGTTTCTGTTGGCCAGATCATTCAGTAGTTACTGTAGTTATATTAGTGACAACATGTTGGTCAGTTTTTCTGTTAGTCAGATCATTCAGTAGTAACTGTAGTTATATAAGTGACAACATGTCCGTCAGTGTTTCTGTTAGCCAAATCATTCAGTAGTTATATAAGTAACAACAAGTTGGTCAGTGTTACTGTTGGCCAGATCATTCAGTAGTTACTCTAGTTATATAAGTGACAACATGTTGGTTAGTGTTTCTGTTAGCCAGATCATTCAGTAGTAACTGTAGTTATATTAGTGAAAACATGTTTGTCAGTGTTTCTGTTAGCCAGATCATTCAGTAGTTATATAAGTAACAACATGTTGGTCAGTGTTACTGTTAGCCAGATCATTCAGTACTTACTGTAGTTATATAAGTGACAACATGTTTGTCAGTGTTTCTGTTGGCCAGATCATTCAGTAGTAACTGTAGTTATATAAGTGACAACATGTTGGTCAGTGTTTCTGTTAGTCAGGTCATTCAGTAGTTAGTTATATAAGTAACAACATGTTGGTTGGTCATTGTTTCTGTTGGCCAGATCATTGAGTAGTTACTCTAGTTATATAAGTGACAACATGTTTGTCAGTGTTTCTGTTGGCCAGATCATTCAGTAGTAACTGTAGTTATATAAGTGAAAACATGTTCGTCAGTGTTTCTGTTGGCCAGATCATTCAGTAGTTACTGTAGTTATATAAGTGACAACATGTTGGTCAGTGTTTCTGTTAGTCAGGTCATTCAGTAGTTAGTTATATAAATAACAACATGTTGGTCGGTCAGTGTTTCTGTTGGCCAGATCATTCAGTAGTTACTGTAGTTATATAAGTGACAACATGTTGGTCAGTGTTTCTGTTAGTCAGATCATTCAGTAGTTATATAAGTGACAACATGTTTGTCAGTGTTTCTGTTGGCCAGCTCATTCAGTAGTAACTGTAGTTATATAAGTGACAACATGTTGTTCAGTGTTTCTGTTGGCCAGATCATTCAGTAGTTACTGTAGTTATATTAGTGACAACATGTTGGTCAGTGTTTCTGTTAGTCAGATCATTCAGTAGTAACTGTAGTTATATAAGTGACAACATGTTCGTCAGTGTTTCTGTTAGCCAAATCATTCAGTAGTTATATAAGTAACAACATGTTGGTCAGTGTTACTGTTAGCCAGATCATTCAGTACTTACTGTAGTTATATAAGTGACAACATGTTTGTCAGTGTTTCTGTTGGCCAGATCATTCAGTAGTAACTGTAGTTACATAAGTGACAACATGTTGGTCAGTGTTTCTGTTAGTCAGGTCATTCAGTAGTTAGTTATATAAGTAACAACATGTTGGTTGGTCATTGTTTCTGTTGGCCAGATCATTCAGTAGTTACTCTAGTTATATAAGTGACAACATGTTTGTCAGTGTTTCTGTTGGCCAGATCATTCAGTAGTAACTGTAGTTATATAAGTGAAAACATGTTCGTCAGTGTTTCTGTTAGCCAGATCATTCAGTAGTTATATAATTAACAACATGTTGGTTGGTCAGTGTTTCTGTCGGCCAGATCATTCAGTAGTTACTCTAGTTATATAAGTGACAACATGTTTGTCAGTGTTTCTGTTGGCCAGATCATTCAGTAGTAACTGTAGTTATATAAGTGACAACATGTTGGTCAGTATTTCTGTTGGCCAGATCATTCAGTAGTTACTGTAGTTATATAAGTGACACCATGTTGGTTAGTGTTTCTGTTAGCCAGATCATTCAGTAGTAACTGTAGTTATATAAGTGACAACATGTTGGTCAGTGTTTCTGTTAGCCAGATCATTCAGTAGTTATATAAGTAACAACATGTTGGTCAGTGTTTCTGTTGGCCCGATAATTCAGTAGTTACTGTAGTTATATAAGTGACAACATGTTGGTCAGTGGTTCTGTTAGTCAGGTCATTCAGTAGTTAGTTATATAAGTAACAACATGTTGGTTGGTCAGTGTTTCTGTTGGCCACATCATTCAGTAGTTACTCTAGTTATATAAGTGACAACATGTTTGTCAGTGTTTCTGTTGGCCTGATCATTCAGTAGTAACTGTAGTTATATAAGTGACAACATGTTGGTCAGTGTTTCTGTTAGCCAGATCATTCAGTAGTTATATAAGTAACAACATGTTGGTCAGTGTTTCTGTTGGCCAGATTGTAGTTATATAAGTAACAACATGTTGGTCAGTGTTTCTATTGGACAGATCATTCAGTAGTTACTGTAGTTATATAAGTGACAACATGTTGGCCAGTGTTTCTGTTAGCCAGATCATTCAGTAGTAGCTGTAGTTATATAAGTGACAACATGTAGGTCAGTGTTATTGTTAGCCAGATCATTCAGTAGTTATTTAAGTAACAACATGTTAGTCAGTGTTTCTGTTGTCCAGATCATTCAGTAGTTACAGTAGTTATATAAGTGACAACATATTTGTCAGTGTTTCTGTTGGCCAGATCATTCAGTAGTTACTGTAGTTATATAAGTGACAACATGTTGGTCAGTGTTTCTGTTGGCCAGATCATTCAGTAGTTACTGTAGTTATGTAAGTGACAACATGTTGGTCAGTGTTTCTATTAGTCAGGTCATTCAGTAGCTAGTTATATAAGTAACAACATGTTGGTTGGTCAGTGTTTCTGTTGGCCAGATCATTCAGTAGTTACTCTAGTTATATAAGTGACAACATGTTTGTCAGTGTTTCTGTTGGCCAGATAATTCAGTAGTAACTGTAGTTATATAAGTGACAACATGTTGGTCAGTGTTTCTGTTGGCCAGATCATTCAGTAGTTACTGTAGTTATATAAGTGACAACATGGTGGCCAGTGTTTCTGTTGGCCAGATCATTCAGTAGTAACTGTAGTTATATAAGTGACAACATGTTGGTCAGTGTTTCTGTTGGCCAGATCATTCAGTAGTTACTGTAGTTATATAAGTGACAACATGGTGGCCAGTGTTTCTGTTGGCCAGATCATTCAGTAGTAACTGTAGTTATATAAGTGACAACATGTTGGTCAGTGTTTCTGTTGGCCAGATCATTCAGTAGTTACTGTAGTTATATAAGTGACAACATGTTGGTCAGTGTTTCTGTTAGCCAGATCATTCAGTAGTTATATAAGTAACAACATGTTGGTCAGTGTTTCTGTTGGCCAGATCATTCAGTAGTTATTTAAGTAACAACATGTTGGTCAGTGTTTCTGTTGGACAGATCATTCAGTAGTTACTGTAGTTATATAAGTGACAACATGTTGGCCAGTGTTTCTGTTGGCCAGATCATTCAGTAGTAGCTGTAGTTATATAAGTGACAACATGTTGGTCAGTGTTATCTGTTAGCCAGATCATTCAGTAGTTATTTAAGTAACAACATGTTGGTCAGTGTTTCTGTTAGTCCAGATCATTCAGTAGTTACAGTAGTTATATAAGTGACAACATATTTGTCAGTGTTTCTGTTGGCCAGATCATTCAGTAGTTACTGTAGTTATATAAGTGACAACATGTTGGTCAGTGTTTCTGTTGGCCAGATCATTCAGTAGTTACTGTAGTTATGTAAGTGACAACATGTTGGTCAGTGTTTCTATTAGTCAGGTCATTCAGTAGCTAGTTATATAAGTAACAACATGTTGGTTGGTCAGTGTTTCTGTTGGCCAGATCATTCAGTAGTTACTCTAGTTATATAAGTGACAACATGTTTGTCAGTGTTTCTGTTGGCCAGATAATTCAGTAGTAACTGTAGTTATATAAGTGACAACATGTTGGTCAGTGTTTCTGTTGGCCAGATCATTCAGTAGTTACTGTAGTTATATAAGTGACAACATGGTGGCCAGTGTTTCTGTTGGCCAGATCATTCAGTAGTAACTGTAGTTATATAAGTGACAACATGTTGGTCAGTGTTTCTGTTGGCCAGATCATTCAGTAGTTACTGTAGTTATATAAGTGACAAAATGTTCGTCAGTGTTTCTGTTGGCCAGATCATTCAGTAGTTACTGTAGTTATATAAGTGACAACATGGTGGCCAGTGTTTCTGTTAGCCAGATCATTCAGTAGTAACTGTAGTTATATAAGTGACAACATGTTGGTCAGTGTTTCTGTCGGCCAGATCATTCAGTAGTAACTGTATTTATATAAGTGAGAACATGTTGGTCAGTGTTTCTGTTAGCCAGATCATTCAGTAGTTATTTAAGTAACAACATGTTGGTCAGTGTTTCTGTTGGCCAGATCATTCAGTAGTTACAGTAGTTATATAAGTAACAACATGTTGGTCAGTGTTTCTGTTGGCCAGATCATTCAGTAGTAACTGTAGTCATATAAGTGACAACATGTTGGTCAGTGTTTCTGTTTGCCAGATCCTTCAGTTGTTACTGTAGTTATATAAGTGACAACATGCTGGTTAGTGTTTCTGTTAGCCAGATCATTCAGTAGTAACTGTAGTTATATAAGTGACAACATGTTGGTCAGTGTTTCTGTTAGCCAGATCATTCAGTAGTTATTTAAGTAACAACATGTTGGTCAGTGTTTCTGTTGGCCAGATCATTCAGTAGTTACAGTATTTATATAAGTAACAACATGTTGGTCAGTGTTTCTGTTGGCCAGATCATTCAGTAGTTACAGTATTTATATAAGTAACAACATGTTGGTCAGTGTTACTGTTGGCCAGATCATTCAGTAGTTACAGTAGTTATATAAGTGACAACATTTTGGTCAGTGTTTCTGTTAGCCAGATCATTCAGTAGTTATTTAAGTAACAACATGTTGGTCAGTGTTTCTGTTAGCCAGATCATTCAGTAGTAACTGTATTTATATAAGTGACAACATGTTGGTCAGTGTTTCTGTTAGCCAGATCATTCAGTAGTTATTTAAGTAACAACATGTTGGTCAGTGTTTCTGTTGGCCAGATCATTCAGTAGTTACAGTAGTTATATAAGTAACAACATGTTGGTCAGTGTTTCTGTTGGCCAGATCATTCAGTAGTAACTGTAGTTATATAAGTGACAACATGTTGGTCAGTGTTTCTGTTGGCCAGATCATTCAGTTGTTACTGTAGTTATATAAGTGACAACATGTTGGTTAGTGTTTCTGTTAGCCAGATCATTCAGTAGTAACTGTAGTTATATAAGTGACAACATGTTGGTCAGTGTTTCTGTTAGCCAGATCATTCAGTAGTTATTTAAGTAACAACATGTTGGTCAGTGTTTCTGTTGGCCAGATCATTCAGTAGTTACAGTATTTATATAAGTAACAACATGTTGGTCAGTGTTTCTGTTGGCCAGATCATTCAGTAGTAACTGTAGTTATATAAGTGACAACATGTTGGTCAGTGTTTCTGTTAGCCAGATCATTCAGTAGTTATTTAAGTAACAACATGTTGGTCAGTGTTTCTGTTAGCCAGATCATTCAGTAGTTATTTAAGTAACAACATGTTGGTCAGTGTTTCTGTTGGCCAGATCATTCAGTAGTTAAAGTAGTTATATAAGTAACAACATGTTGGTCAGTGTTTCTGTTGGCCAGATCATTCAGTAGTAACTGTAGTTATATAAGTGACAACATTTTGGTCAGTGTTTCTGTTGGCAAGATCATTCAGTAGTTACTGTAGTTATATAAGTGACAAGATGTTGGTTTGTGTTTCTGTTAGCCAGATCATTCAGTAGTAACTGTAGTTATATAACTGAAAACATGTTCGTCAGTGTTTCTGTTAGCCAGATCATTCAGTAGTTATATAAGTAACAACATGTTGGTTGGTCAGTGTTTCTGTTGGCCAGATCATTCAGTAGTTACTCTAGTTATATAAGTGACAACGTTTGTCAGTGTTTCTGTTGGCCAGATCATTCAGTAGTTACTGTAGTTATATAAGTGACAACATGTTGGTCAGTGGTTCTGTTAGTCAGGTCATTCAGTAGTTAGTTATATAAGTAACAACATGTTGGTTGGTCAGTGTTTCTTTTGGCCAGATCATTCAGTAGTTACTCTAGTTATATAAGTGACAACATGTTTGTCAGTGTTTCTGTTGGCCAGATCATTCTGTAGTAACTGTAGTTATATAAGTGACAACATGTTGTTCAGTATTTCTGTTGGCCAGATCATTCAGTAGTTACTGTAGTTATATAAGTGACAACATGTTGGTCAGTGTTTCTGTTGGCCAGATCATTCAGTAGTTACTGTAGTTATATAAGTGACAACATGGTGGCCAGTGTTTCTGTTAGCCAGATCATTCAGTAGTAACTGTAGTTATATAAGTGACAACATGTTGGTCAGTGTTTCTGTTGGCCAGATCATTCAGTAGTAACTGTAGTTATATAAGTGACAACATGTTGGTCAGTGTTTCTGTTAGCCAGATCATTCAGTAGTTATATAAGTAACAACATGTTGGTCAGTGTTTCTGTTGGCCAGATAATTCAGTAGTTACTGTAGTTATATAAGTGACAACATGTTGGTCAGTGGTTTTGTTAGTCAGGTCATTCAGTAGTTAGTTATATAAGTAACAACATGTTGGTTGGTCAGTGTTTCTGTTGGCCAGATCATTCAGTAGTTACTCTAGTTATATAAGTGACAACATGTTTGTCAGTGTTTCTGTTGGCCTGATCATTCAGTAGTAACTGTAGTTATATAAGTGACAACATGTTGGTCAGTGTTTCTGTTAGCCAGATCATTCAGTAGTTATATAAGTAACAACATGTTGGTCAGTGTTTCTGTTGGCCAGATTGTATTTATATAAGTAACAACATGTTGGTCATTGTTTCTATTGGACAGATCATTCAGTAGTTACTGTAGTTATATAAGTGACAACATGTTGGCCAGTGTTTCTGTTAGCAAAATCATTCAGTAGTTATTTAAGTAACAACATGTTGGTCAGTGTTTCTGTTGGCCAGATCATTCAGTACTTACAGTAGTTATATAAGTAACAACATGTTGGTCAGTGTTTCTGTTGGCCAGATCATTCAGTAGTAACTGTAGTTATATAAGTGACAACATGTTGGTCAGTGTTTCTGTTAGCCAGATCATTCAGTAGTTATTTAAGTAACAACATGTTGGTCAGTGTTTCTGTTAGCCAGATCATTCAGTAGTTATTTAAGTAACAACATGTTGGTCAGTGTTTCTGTTGGCCAGATCATTCAGTAGTTAAAGTAGTTATATAAGTGAAAACATGTTCGTCAGTGTTTCTGTTAGCCAGATCATTCAGTAGTTATATAATTAACAACATGTTGGTTGGTCAGTGTTTCTGTTGGCCAGATCATTCAGTAGTTACTGTAGTTATATAAGTGACAACATGTTGGTCAGTGTTTCTGTTGGCCAGATCATTCAGTAGTTACTGTAGTTATGTAAGTGACAACATGTTGGTCAGTGTTTCTATTAGTCAGGTCATTCAGTAGTTAGTTATATAAGTAACAACATGTTGGTTGGTCAGTGTTTCTGTTGGCCAGATCATTCAGTAGTTACTCTAGTTATATAAGTGACAACATGTTTGTCAGTGTTTCTGTTGGCCAGATAATTCAGTAGTAACTGTAGTTATATAAGTGACAACATGTTGGTCAGTGTTTCTGTTGGCCAGATCATTCAGTAGTTACTGTAGTTATATAAGTGACAACATGTTGGTCAGTGTTTCTGTTGGCCAGATCATTCAGTAGTTACTGTAGTTATGTAAGTGACAACATGTTGGTCAGTGTTTCTATTAGTCAGGTCATTCAGTAGTTAGTTATATAAGTAACAACATGTTGGTTGGTCAGTGTTTCTGTTGGCCAGATCATTCAGTAGTTACTCTAGTTATATAAGTGACAACATGTTTGTCAGTGTTTCTGTTGGCCAGATAATTCAGTAGTAACTGTAGTTATATAAGTGACAACATGTTGGTCAGTGTTTCTGTTGGCCAGATCATTCAGTAGTTACTGTAGTTATATAAGTGACAACATGGTGGCCAGTGTTTCTGTTGGCCAGATCATTCAGTAGTAACTGTAGTTATATAAGTGACAACATGTTGGTCAGTGTTTCTGTTGGCCAGATCATTCAGTAGTTACTGTAGTTATATAAGTGACAACATGTTCGTCAGTGTTTCTGTTGGCCAGATCATTCAGTAGTTACTGTAGTTATATAAGTGACAACATGTTGGTCAGTGTTTCTGTTGGCCAGATCATTCAGTTGTTACTGTAGTTATATAAGTGACAACATGTTGGTTAGTGTTTCTGTTAGCCAGATCATTCAGTAGTAACTGTATTTATATAAGTGACAACATGTTGGTCAGTGTTTCTGTTAGCCAGATCATTCAGTAGTAACTGTAGTTATATAAGTGACAACATGTTGGTCGGTGTTTCTGTTAGCCAGATCATTCAGTAGTTATTTAAGTAACAACATGTTGGTCAGTGTTTCTGTTAGCCAGATCATTCAGTAGTTATTTAAGTAACAACATGTTGGTCAGTGTTTCTGTTGGCCAGATCATTCAGTAGTTAAAGTAGTTATATAAGTAACAACATGTTGGTCAGTGTTTCTGTTGGCCAGATCATTCAGTAGTAACTGTAGTTATATAAGTGACAACATTTTGGTCAGTGTTTCTGTTGGCAAGATCATTCAGTAGTTACTGTAGTTATATAAGTGAACACATGTTGGTTAGTGTTTCTGTTAGCCAGATCATTCAGTAGAAACTGTAGTTATATAAGTGAAAACATGTTCGTCAGTGTTTCTGTTAGCCAGATCATTCAGTAGTTATATAAGTAACAACATGTTGGTTGGTCAGTGTTTCTGTTGGCCAGATCATTCAGTAGTTACTCTAGTTATATAAGTGACAACGTTTGTCAGTGTTTCTGTTGGCCAGATCATTCAGTAGTTACTGTAGTTATATAAGTGACAACATGTTGGTCAGTGGTTCTGTTAGTCAGGTCATTCAGTAGTTAGTTATATAAGTAACAACATGTTGGTTGGTCAGTGTTTCTGTTGGCCAGATCATTCAGTAGTTACTCTAGTTATATAAGTGACAACATGTTTGTCAGTGTTTCTGTTGGCCAGATAATTCAGTAGTAACTGTAGTTATATAAGTGACAACATGTTGGTCAGTATTTCTGTTGGCCAGATCATTCAGTAGTTACTGTAGTTATATAAGTGACAACATGTTGGTCAGTGTTTCTGTTGGCCAGATCATTCAGTAGTTACTGTAGTTATATAAGTGACAACATGGTGGCCAGTGTTTCTGTTAGCCAGATAATTCAGTAGTAACTGTAGTTATATAAGTGACAACATGTTGGTCAGTGTTTCTGTTGGCCAGATCATTCAGTTATTACTGTAGTTATATAAGTGACAACATGTTGGTTAGTGTTTCTGTTAGCCAGATCATTCAGTAGTAACTGTAGTTATATAAGTGACAACATGTTGGTCAGTGTTTCTGTTAGCCAGATCATTCAGTAGTTATATAAGTAACAACATGTTGGTCAGTGTTTCTGTTGGCCAGATAATTCAGTAGTTACTGTAGTTATATAAGTGACAACATGTTGGTCAGTGGTTCTGTTAGTCAGGTCATTCAGTAGTTAGTTATATAAGTAACAACATGTTGGTTGGTCAGTGTTTCTGTTGGCCAGATCATTCAGTAGTTACTCTAGTTATATAAGTGACAACATGTTTGTCAGTGTTTCTGTTGGCCTGATCATTCAGTAGTAACTGTAGTTATATAAGTGACAACATGTTGGTCAGTGTTTCTGTTAGCCAGATCATTCAGTAGTTAAATAAGTAACAACATGTTGGTCAGTGTTTCTGTTGGCCAGATTGTAGTTATATAAGCCTTCCCTGTAGCTCAGTTGGTAGAGCATGGTGTTTGCAACGCCAGGGTTGTGGGTTCGATTCCCACGGGGGGCCAGTACGGAGAAAAAATGTAAATAAATGTATGAAATGTATGCATTCACTACTGTAAGTCGCTCTGGATAAGAGCGTCTACTAAATGACTAAAATGTAAAAATGTAAAAAAATATAAGTAACAACATGTTGGTCAGTGTTTCTATTGGACAGATCATTCAGTAGTTATATAAGTGACAACATGTTGGCCAGTGTTTCTGTTAGCAAGATCATTCAGTAGTTATTTAAGTAACAACATGTTGGTCAGTGTTTCTGTTGGCCAGATCATTCAGTAGTTACAGTAGTTATATAAGTAACAACATGTTGGTCAGTGTTTCTGTTGGCCAGATCATTCAGTAGTAACTGTAGTTATATAAGTGACAACATGTTGGTCAGTGTTTCTGTTAGCCAGATCATTCAGTAGTTATTTAAGTAACAACATGTTTGTCAGTGTTTCTGTTAGCCAGATCATTCAGTAGTTATTTAAGTAACAACATGTTGGTCAGTGTTTCTGTTGGCCAGATCATTCAGTAGTTAAAGTAGTTATATAAGTGACAACATGTTTGTCAGTGTTTCTGTTGGACTGATCATTCAGTAGTAACTGTAGTTATATAAGTGAAAACATGTTCGTCAGTGTTTCTGTTAGCCAGATCATTCAGTAGTTATATAATTAACAACATGTTGGTTGGTCAGTGTTTCTGTTGGCCAGATCATTCAGTAGTTACTGTAGTTATATAAGTGACAACATGTTGGTCAGTGTTTCTGTTGGCCAGATCATTCAGTAGTTACTGTAGTTATGTAAGTGACAACATGTTGGTCAGTGTTTCTATTAGTCAGGTCATTCAGTAGTTAGTTATATAAGTAACAACATGTTGGTTGGTCAGTGTTTCTGTTGGCCAGATCATTCAGTAGTTACTCTAGTTATATAAGTGACAACATGTTTGTCAGTGTTTCTGTTGGCCAGATAATTCAGTAGTAACTGTAGTTATATAAGTGACAACATGTTGGTCAGTGTTTCTGTTGGCCAGATCATTCAGTAGTTACTGTAGTTATATAAGTGACAACATGGTGGCCAGTGTTTCTGTTGGCCAGATCATTCAGTAGTAACTGTAGTTATATAAGTGACAACATGTTGGTCAGTGTTTCTGTTAGCCAGATCATTCAGTAGTTACTGTAGTTATATAAGTGACAACATGTTCGTCAGTGTTTCTGTTGGCCAGATCATTCAGTAGTTACTGTAGTTATATAAGTGACAACATGGTGGCCAGTGTTTCTGTTAGCCAGATCATTCAGTAGTAACTGTAGTTACATAAGTGACAACATGTTGGTCAGTGTTTCTGTTGGCCAGATCATTCAGTTGTTACTGTAGTTATATAAGTGACAACATGTTGGTTAGTGTTTCTGTTAGCCAGATCATTCAGTAGTAACTGTATTTATATAAGTGACAACATGTTGGTCAGTGTTTCTGTTAGCCAGATCATTCAGTAGTTATTTAAGTAACAACATGTTGGTCAGTGTTTCTGTTGGCCAGATCATTCAGTAGTTACAGTAGTTATATAAGTAACAACATGTTGGTCAGTGTTTCTGTTGGCCAGATCATTCAGTAGTAACTGTAGTTATATAAGTGACAACATGTTGGTCAGTGTTTCTGTTGGCCAGATCATTCAGTTGTTACTGTAGTTATATAAGTGACAACATGTTGGTTAGTGTTTCTGTTAGCCAGATCATTCAGTAGTAACTGTAGTTATATAAGTGACAACATGTTGGTCAGTGTTTCTGTTAGCCAGATCATTCAGTAGTTATTTAAGTAACAACATGTTGGTCAGTGTTTCTGTTGGCCAGATCATTCAGTAGTTAAAGTAGTTATATAAGTAACAACATGTTGGTCAGTGTTTCTGTTGGCCAGATCATTCAGTAGTAACTGTAGTTATATAAGTGACAACATTTTGGTCAGTGTTTCTGTTGGCAAGATCATTCAGTAGTTACTGTAGTTATATAAGTGACAACATGTTGGTTAGTGTTTCTGTTAGCCAGATCATTCAGTAGTAACTGTAGTTATATAAGTGAAAACATGTTCGTCAGTGTTTCTGTTAGCCAGATCATTCAGTAGTTATATAAGTAACAACATGTTGGTTGGTCAGTGTTTCTGTTGGCCAGATCATTCAGTAGTTACTCTAGTTATATATGTGACAACGTTTGTCAGTGTTTCTGTTGGCCAGATCATTCAGTAGTTACTGTAGTTATATAAGTGACAACATGTTGGTCAGTGGTTCTGTTAGTCAGGTCATTCAGTAGTTAGTTATATAAGTAACAACATGTTGGTTGGTCAGTGTTTCTGTTGGCCAGATCATTCAGTAGTTACTCTAGTTATATAAGTGACAACATGTTTGTCAGTGTTTCTGTTGGCCAGATAATTCAGTAGTAACTGTAGTTATATAAGTGACAACATGTTGGTCAGTATTTCTGTTGGCCAGATCATTCAGTAGTTACTGTAGTTATATAAGTGACAACATGTTGGTCAGTGTTTCTGTTGGCCAGATCATTCAGTAGTTACTGTAGTTATATAAGTGACAACATGGTGGCCAGTGTTTCTGTTAGGTTGGCCTGATCATTCAGTAGTAACTGTAGTTATATAAGTGAAAACATGTTGGTCAGTGTTTCTGTTGGCCAGATCATTCAGTAGTTACTGTAGTTATATAAGTGACAACATGGTGGCCAGTGTTTCTGTTAGCCAGATCATTCAGTAGTAACTGTAGTTATATAAGTGACAACATGTTGGTCAGTGTTTCTGTTGGCCAGATCATTCAGTTATTACTGTAGTTATATAAGTGACAACATGTTGGTCAGTGTTTCTGTTAGCCAGATCATTCAGTAGTTATATAAGTAACAACATGTTGGTAAGTGTTTCTGTTGGCCAGATAATTCAGTAGTTACTGTAGTTATATAAGTGACAACATGTTGGTCAGTGGTTCTGTTAGTCAGGTCATTCAGTAGTTAGTTATATAAGTAACAACATGTTGGTTGGTCAGTGTTTCTGTTGGCCAGATCATTCAGTAGTTACTCTAGTTATATAAGTGACAACATGTTTGTCAGTGTTTCTGTTGGCCTGATCATTCAGTAGTAACTGTAGTTATATAAGTGACAACATGTTGGTCAGTGTTTCTGTTAGCCAGATCATTCAGTAGTTATATAAGTAACAACATGTTGGTCAGTGTTTCTGTTGGCCAGATCATTCAGTAGTTACTGTAGTTATATATGTGACAACATGTTGGCCAGTGTTTCTGTTGGCCTGATCATTCAGTAGTAACTGTAGTTATATAAGTGACAACATGTTGGTCAGTGTTTCTGTTAGCCAGATCATTCAGTAGTTATAAAAGTAACAACATGTTGGTCAGTGTTTCTGTTGGCCAGATTGTAGTTATATAAGTAACAACATGTTGGTCAGTGTTTCTATTGGACAGATCATTCAGTAGTTACTGTAGTTATATATGTGACAACATGTTGGCCTGTGTTTCTGTTAGCCAGATCATTCAGTAGTTATTTAAGTAACAACATGTTGGTCAGTGTTTCTGTTGGCCAGATCATTCAGTAGTTACAGTAGTTATATAAGTAACAACATGTTGGTCAGTGTTTCTGTTGGCCAGATCATTCAGTAGTAACTGTAGTTATATAAGTGACAACATGTTGGTCAGTGTTTCTGTTAGCCAGATCATTCAGTAGTTATTTAAGTAACAACATGTTGGTTGGTCAGTGTTTCTGTTGGCCAGATCATTCAGTAGTTACTCTAGTTATATAAGTGACAACATGTTTGTCAGTGTTTCTGTTAGTCAGGTCATTCAGTAGTTAGTTATATAAGTAACAACATGTTGGTTGGTCAGTGTTTCTGTTGGCCAGATCATTCAGTAGTTACTCTAGTTATATAAGTGACAACATGTTTGTCAGTGTTTCTGTTGGCCTGATCATTCAGTAGTACCTGTAGTTATATAAGTGACAACATGTTGGTCAGTATTTCTGTTGGCCAGATCATTCAGTAGTTACTGTAGTTATATAAGTGACAACATGTTGGTCAGTGTTTCTGTTGGCCAGATCATTCAGTAGTTACTGTAGTTATATAAGTGACAACATGGTGGCCAGTGTTTCTGTTAGCCAGATCATTCAGTAGTAACTGTAGTTATATAAGTGACAACATGTTGGTCAGTGTTTCTGTTAGCCAGATCATTCAGTAGTTATATAAGTAACAACATGTTGGTCAGTGTTTCTGTTGGCCAGATAATTCAGTAGTTGCTGTAGTTATATAAGTGACAACATGTTGGTCAGTGCTTCTGTTAGTCAGGTCATTCAGTAGTTAGTTATATAAGTAACAACATGTTGGTTGGTCAGTGTTTCTGTTGGCCAGATCATTCAGTAGTTACTCTAGTTATATAAGTGACAACATGTTTGTCAGTGTTTCTGTTAGCCTGATCATTCAGTAGTAACTGTAGTTATATAAGTGACAACATGTTGGTCAGTGTTTCTGTTAGCCAGATCATTCAGTAGTTATATAAGTAACAACATGTTGGTCAGTGTTTCTGTTGGCCAGATTGTAGTTATATAAGTAACAACATGTTGGTCAGTGTTTCTATTGGACAGATCATTCAGTAGTTACTGTAGTTATATATGTGACAACATGTTGGCCAGTGTTTCTGTTGGCCTGATCATTCAGTAGTAACTGTAGTTATATAAGTGACAACATGTTGGTCAGTGTTTCTGTTAGCCAGATCATTCAGTAGTTATATAAGTAACAACATGTTGGTCAGTGTTTCTGTTGGCCAGATTGTAGATATATAAGTAACAACATGTTGGTCAGTGTTTCTATTGGACAGATCATTCAGTAGTTACTGTAGTTATATATGTGACAACATGTTGGCCAGTGTTTCTGTTGGCCTGATCATTCAGTAGTAACTGTAGTTATATAAGTGACAACATGTTGGTCAGTGTTTCTGTTAGCCAGATCATTCAGTAGTTATAAAAGTAACAACATGTTGGTCAGTGTTTCTGTTGGCCAGATTGTAGTTATATAAGTAACAACATGTTGGTCAGTGTTTCTATTGGACAGATCATTCAGTAGTTACTGTAGTTATATATGTGACAACATGTTGGCCTGTGTTTCTGTTAGCCAGATCATTCAGTAGTTATTTAAGTAACAACATGTTGGTCAGTGTTTCTGTTGGCCAGATCATTCAGTAGTTACAGTAGTTATATAAGTAACAACATGTTGGTCAGTGTTTCTGTTGGCCAGATCATTCAGAAGTAACTGTAGTTATATAAGTGACAACATGTTGGTCAGTGTTTCTGTTAGCCAGATCATTCAGTAGTTATTTAAGTAACAACATGTTGGTCAGTGTTTCTGTTAGCCAGATCATTCAGTAGTTATTTAAGTAACAACATGTTGGTCAGTGTTTCTGTTGGCCAGATCATTCAGTAGTTAAAGTAGTTATATAAGTAACAACATGTTGGTCAGTGTTTCTGTTAGCCAGATCATTCAGTAGTTATTTAAGTAACAACATGTTGGTCAGTGTTTCTGTTAGCCAGATCATTCAGTAGTTATTTAAGTAACAACATGTTGGTCAGTGTTTCTGTTGGCCAGATCATTCAGTAGTTAAAGTAGTTATATAAGTAACAACATGTTGGTCAGTGTTTCTGTTGGCCAGATCATTCAGTAGTAACTGTAGTTATATAAGTGACAACATTTGTGGTCAGTGTTTCTGTTGGCAAGATCATTCAGTAGTTACTGTAGTTATATAAGTGACAACATGTTGGTTAGTGTTTCTGTTAGCCAGATCATTCACTAGTAACTGTAGTTATATAAGTGAAAACATGTTCGTCAGTGTTTCTGTTAGCCAGATCATTCAGTAGTTATATAAGTAACAACATGTTGGTTGGTCAGTGTTTCTGTTGGCCAGATCATTCAGTAGTTACTCTAGTTATATAAGTGACAACATGGTGGCCAGTGTTTCTGTTGGCCAGATCATTCAGTAGTACCTGTAGTTATATAAGTGACAACATGTTGGTCAGTATTTCTGTTGGCCAGATCATTCAGTAGTTACTGTAGTTATATAAGTGACAACATGTTGGTCAGTGTTTCTGTTGGCCAGATCATTCAGTAGTTACTGTAGTTATATAAGTGACAACATGGTGGCCAGTGTTTCTGTTAGCCAGATCATTCAGTAGTAACTGTAGTTATATAAGTGACAACATGTTGGTCAGTGTTTCTGTTAGCCAGATCATTCAGTAGTTATATAAGTAACAACATGTTGGTCAGTGTTTCTGTTGGCCAGATAATTCAGTAGTTGCTGTAGTTATATAAGTGACAACATGTTGGTCAGTGCTTCTGTTAGTCAGGTCATTCAGTAGTTATATAAGTAACAACATGTTGGTCAGTGTTTCTGTTGGCCAGATTGTAGTTATATAAGTAACAACATGTTGGTCAGTGTTTCTATTGGACAGATCATTCAGTAGTTACTGTAGTTATATATGTGACAACATGTTGGCCAGTGTTTCTGTTGGCCTGATCATTCAGTAGTAACTGTAGTTATATAAGTGACAACATGTTGGTCAGTGTTTCTGTTAGCCAGATCATTCAGTAGTTATATAAGTAACAACATGTTGGTCAGTGTTTCTGTTGGCCAGATTGTAGTTATATAAGTAACAACATGTTGGTCAGTGTTTCTATTGGACAGATCATTCAGTAGTTACTGTAGTTATATATGTGACAACATGTTGGCCAGTGTTTCTGTTAGCCAGATCATTCAGTAGTTATTTAAGTAACAACATGTTGGTCAGTGTTTCTGTTGGCCAGATCATTCAGTAGTTACAGTAGTTATATAAGTAACAACATGTTGGTCAGTGTTTCTGTTGGCCAGATCATTCAGAAGTAACTGTAGTTATATAAGTGACAACATGTTGGTCAGTGTTTCTGTTAGCCAGATCATTCAGTAGTTATTTAAGTAACAACATGTTGGTCAGTGTTTCTGTTAGCCAGATCATTCAGTAGTTATTTAAGTAACAACATGTTGGTCAGTGTTTCTGTTGGCCAGATCATTCAGTAGTTAAAGTAGTTATATAAGTAACAACATGTTGGTCAGTGTTTCTGTTGGCCAGATCATTCAGTAGTAACTGTAGTTATATAAGTGACAACATTTTGGTCAGTGTTTCTGTTGGCAAGATCATTCAGTAGTTACTGTAGTTATATAAGTGACAACATGTTGGTTAGTGTTTCTGTTAGCCAGATCACTCACTAGTAACTGTAGTTATATAAGTGAAAACATGTTCGTCAGTGTTTCTGTTAGCCAGATCATTCAGTAGTTATATAAGTAACAACATGTTGGTTGGTCAGTGTTTCTGTTGGCCAGATCATTCAGTAGTTACTCTAGTTATATAAGTGACAACATGTTTGTCAGTGTTTCTGTTGGCCAGATCATTCAGTAGTACCTGTAGTTATATAAGTGACAACATGTTGGTCAGTATTTCTGTTGGCCAGATCATTCAGTAGTTACTGTAGTTATATAAGTGACAACATGTTGGTCAGTGTTTCTGTTGGCCAGATCATTCAGTAGTTACTGTAGTTATATAAGTGACAACATGTTGGTCAGTGGTTCTGTTAGTCAGGTCATTCAGTAGTTAGTTATATAAGTAACAACATGTTGGTTGGTCAGTGTTTTTTTTGGCCAGATCATTCAGTAGTTACTCTAGTTATATAAGTGACAACATGTTTGTCAGTGCTTCTGTTGGCCTGATCATTCAGTAGTAACTGTAGTTATATAAGTGAAAACATGTTCGTCAGTGTTTCTGTTAGCCAGATCATTCAGTAGTTATATAATTAACAACATGTTGGTTGGTCAGTGTTTCTGTTGGCCAGATCATTCAGTAGTTACTGTAGTTATATAAGTGACAACATGGTGGCCAGTGTTTCTGTTAGCCAGATCATTCAGTAGTAACTGTAGTTATATAGGTGACAACATGTTGGTCAGTGTTTCTGTTGGCCAGATAATTCAGTAGTTACTGTAGTTATATAAGTGACAACATGTTGGTCAGTGGTTCTGTTAGTCAGGTCATTCAGTAGTTAGTTATATAAGTAACAACATGTTGGTTGGTCAGTGTTTCTGTTGGCCAGATCATTCAGTAGTTACTCTAGTTATATAAGTGACAACATGTTTGTCAGTGTTTCTGTTGGCCAGATAAATCAGTAGTAACTGTAGTTATATAAGTGACAACATGTTGGTCAGTGTTTCTGTTGGCCAGATCATTCAGTAGTTACTGTAGTTATATAAGTGACAACATGGTGGCCAGTGTTTCTGTTGGCCAGATCATTCAGTAGTAACTGTAGTTATATAAGTGACAACATGTTGGTCAGTGTTTCTGTTGGCCAGATCATTCAGTAGTTACTGTAGTTATATAAGTGACAACATGTTCGTCAGTGTTTCTGTTGGCCAGATCATTCAGTAGTTACTGTAGTTATATAAGTGACAACATGGTGGCCAGTGTTTCTGTTAGCCAGATCATTCAGTAGTAACTGTAGTTATATAAGTGACAACATGTTGGTCAGTGTTTCTGTTGGCCAGATCATTCAGTTGTTACTGTATTTATATAAGTGACAACATGGTGGTTAGTGTTTCTGTTAGCCAGATCATTCAGTAGTAACTGTATTTATATAAGTGACAACATGTTGGTCAGTGTTTCTGTTGGCCAGATCATTCAGTAGTTACTGTAGTTATATAAGTGACAACATGTTCGTCAGTGTTTCTGTTGGCCAGATCATTCAGTAGTTACTGTAGTTATATAAGTGACAACATGGTGGCCAGTGTTTCTGTTAGCCAGATCATTCAGTAGTAACTGTAGTTATATAAGTGACAACATGTTGGTCAGTGTTTCTGTTGGCCAGATCATTCAGTTGTTACTGTAGTTATATAAGTGACAACATGTTGGTCAGTGTTTCTGTTAGCCAGATCATTCAGTAGTAACTGTATTTATATAAGTGACAACATGTTGGTCAGTGTTTCTGTTAGCCAGATCATTCAGTAGTAACTGTAGTTATATAAGTGACAACATGTTGGTCAGTGTTTCTGTTGGCCAGATCATTCAGTTGTTACTGTAGTTATATAAGTGACAACATGTTGGTTAGTATTTCTGTTAGCCAGATCATTCAGTAGTAACTGTATTTATATAAGTGACAACATGTTGGTCAGTGTTTCTGTTAGCCAGATCATTCAGTAGTTATTTAAGTAACAACATGTTGGTCAGTGTTTCTGTTGGCCAGATCATTCAGTAGTTACAGTAGTTATATAAGTAACAACATGTTGGTCAGTGTTTCTGTTGGCCAGATCATTCAGTAGTAACTGTAGTTATATAAGTGACAACATGTTGGTCAGTGTTTCTGTTGGCCAGATCATTCAGTTGTTACTGTAGTTATATAAGTGACAACATGTTGGTTAGTGTTTCTGTTAGCCAGATCATTCAGTAGTAACTGTAGTTATATAAGTGACAACATGTTGGTCAGTGTTTCTGTTAGCCAGATCATTCAGTAGTTATTTAAGTAACAACATGTTGGTCAGTGTTTCTGTTGGCCAGATCATTCAGTAGTTACAGTATTTATATAAGTAACAACATGTTGGTCAGTGTTTCTGTTGGCCAGATCATTCAGTAGTTAAAGTAGTTATATAAGTAACAACATGTTGGTCAGTGTTTCTGTTGGCCAGATCATTCAGTAGTAACTGTAGTTATATAAGTGACAACATTTTGGTCAGTGTTTCTGTTGGCAAGATCAATCAGTAGTTACTGTAGTTATATAAGTGACAACATGTTGGTCAGTGTTTCTGTTAGCCAGATCATTCAGTAGTTATTTAAGTAACAACATGTGGGTCAGTGTTTCTGTTGGCCAGATCATTCAGTAGTTACAGTATTTATATAAGTAACAACATGTTGGTCAGTGTTTCTGTTGGCCAGATCATTCAGTAGTTAAAGTAGTTATATAAGTAACAACATGTTGGTCAGTGTTTCTGTTGGCCAGATCATTCAGTAGTAACTGTAGTTATATAAGTGACAACATGTTGGTTAGTGTTTCTGTTAGCCAGATCATTCAGTAGTAACTGTAGTTATATAAGTGAAAACATGTTCGTCAGTGTTTCTGTTAGCCAGATCATTCAGTAGTTATATAAGTAACAACATGTTGGTTGGTCAGTGTTTCTGTTGGCCAGATCATTCAGTAGTTACTCTAGTTATATAAGTGACAACATGTTTGTCAGTGTTTCTGTTGGCCTGATCATTCAGTAGTAACTGTAGTTATATAAGTGACAACATGTTGGTCAGTGTTTCTGTTAGCCAGATCATTCAGTAGTTATTTAAGTAACAACATGTTGGTCAGTGTTTCTGTTGGCCAGATTGTAGTTATATAAGTAACAACATGTTGGTCAGTGTTTCTATTGGACAGATCATTCAGTAGTTACTGTAGTTATATAAGTGACAACATGTTGGCCAGTGTTTCTGTTAGCCAGATCATTCAGTAGTAGCTGTAGTTATATAAGTGACAACATGTAGGTCAGTGTTTTTGTTAGCCAGATCATTCAGTAGTTATTTAAGTAACAACATGTTGGTCAGTGTTTCTGTTGTCCAGATCATTCAGTAGTTACAGTAGTTATATAAGTGACAACATGTTTGTCAGTGTTTCTGTTAGCCAGATCATTCAGTAGTTACTGTAGTTATATAAGTGACAACATGTTGGTCAGTGGTT
The DNA here is from genome assembly GCF_965601325.2 of Salmo salar. Classification (NCBI taxonomy): domain Eukaryota; kingdom Metazoa; phylum Chordata; class Actinopteri; order Salmoniformes; family Salmonidae; genus Salmo; species Salmo salar. The sequence continues at coordinate 104,901,252 of NC_138299.1, read as the reverse complement.
CTGTTAGTCAGGTCATTCAGTAGTTAGTTATATAAGTAACAACATGTTGGTTGGTCAGTGTTTTTTTTGGCCAGATCATTCAGTAGTTACTCTAGTTATATAAGTGACAACATGTTTGTCAGTGTTTCTGTTGGCCTGATCATTCAGTAGTAACTGTAGTTATATAAGTGAAAACATGTTCGTCAGTGTTTCTGTTAGCCAGATCATTCAGTAGTTATATAATTAACAACATGTTGGTTGGTCAGTGTTTCTGTTGGCCAGATCATTCAGTAGTTACTGTAGTTATATAAGTGACAACATGGTGGCCAGTGTTTCTGTTAGCCAGATCATTCAGTAGTCACTGTAGTTATATAGGTGACAACATGTTGGTCAGTGTTTCTGTTGGCCAGATAATTCAGTAGTTACTGTAGTTATATAAGTGACAACATGTTGGTCAGTGGTTCTGTTAGTCAGGTCATTCAGTAGTTAGTTATATAAGTAACAACATGTTGGTTGGTCAGTGTTTCTGTTGGCCAGATCATTCAGTAGTTACTCTAGTTATATAAGTGACAACATGTTTGTCAGTGTTTCTGTTGGCCAGATAAATCAGTAGTAACTGTAGTTATATAAGTGACAACATGTTGGTCAGTGTTTCTGTTGGCCAGATCATTCAGTAGTTACTGTAGTTATATAAGTGACAACATGGTGGCCAGTGTTTCTGTTGGCCAGATCATTCAGTAGTAACTGTAGTTATATAAGTGACAACATGTTGGTCAGTGTTTCTGTTGGCCAGATCATTCAGTAGTTACTGTAGTTATATAAGTGACAACATGTTCGTCAGTGTTTCTGTTGGCCAGATCATTCAGTAGTTACTGTAGTTATATAAGTGACAACATGGTGGCCAGTGTTTCTGTTAGCCAGATCATTCAGTAGTAACTGTAGTTATATAGGTGACAACATGTTGGTCAGTGTTTCTGTTGGCCAGATAATTCAGTAGTTACTGTAGTTATATAAGTGACAACATGTTGGTCAGTGGTTCTGTTAGTCAGGTCATTCAGTAGTTAGTTATATAAGTAACAACATGTTGGTTGGTCAGTGTTTCTGTTGGCCAGATCATTCAGTAGTTACTCTAGTTATATAAGTGACAACATGTTTGTCAGTGTTTCTGTTGGCCAGATAAATCAGTAGTAACTGTAGTTATATAAGTGACAACATGTTGGTCAGTGTTTCTGTTGGCCAGATCATTCAGTAGTTACTGTAGTTATATAAGTGACAACATGGTGGCCAGTGTTTCTGTTGGCCAGATCATTCAGTAGTAACTGTAGTTATATAAGTGACAACATGTTGGTCAGTGTTTCTGTTGGCCAGATCATTCAGTAGTTACTGCTAGTTATATAAGTGACAACATGTTGGTCAGTGTTTCTGTTGGCCAGATCATTCAGTTGTTACTGTAGTTATATAAGTGACAACATGTTGGTTAGTGTTTCTGTTAGCCAGATCATTCAGTAGTAACAGTATTTATATAAGTGACAACATGTTGGTTAGTATTTCTGTTAGCCAGATCATTCAGTAGTAACTGTATTTATATAAGTGACAACATGTTGGTCAGTGTTTCTGTTAGCCAGATCATTCAGTAGTTATTTAAGTAACAACATGTTGGTCAGTGTTTCTGTTGGCCAGATCATTCAGTAGTTACAGTAGTTATATAAGTAACAACATGTTGGTCAGTGTTTCTGTTGGCCAGATCATTCAGTAGTAACTGTAGTTATATAAGTGACAACATGTTGGTTAGTGTTTCTGTTAGCCAGATCATTCAGTAGTAACTGTAGTTATATAAGTGACAACATGTTGGTCAGTGTTTCTGTTAGCCAGATCATTCAGTAGTTATTTAAGTAACAACATGTTGGTCAGTGTTTCTGTTGGCCAGATCATTCAGTAGTTACAGTATTTATATAAGTAACAACATGTTGGTCAGTGTTTCTGTTGGCCAGATCATTCAGTAGTTAAAGTAGTTATATAAGTAACAACATGTTGGTCAGTGTTTCTGTTGGCCAGATCATTCAGTAGTAACTGTAGTTATATAAGTGACAACATTTTGGTCAGTGTTTCTGTTGGCAAGATCAATCAGTAGTTACTGTAGTTATATAAGTGACAACATGTTGGTCAGTGTTTCTGTTAGCCAGATCATTCAGTAGTTATTTAAGTAACAACATGTGGGTCAGTGTTTCTGTTGGCCAGATCATTCAGTAGTTACAGTATTTATATAAGTAACAACATGTTGGTCAGTGTTTCTGTTGGCCAGATCATTCAGTAGTTAAAGTAGTTATATAAGTAACAACATGTTGGTCAGTGTTTCTGTTGGCCAGATCATTCAGTAGTAACTGTAGTTATATAAGTGACAACATGTTGGTTAGTGTTTCTGTTAGCCAGATCATTCAGTAGTAACTGTAGTTATATAAGTGAAAACATGTTCGTCAGTGTTTCTGTTAGCCAGATCATTCAGTAGTTATATAAGTAACAACATGTTGGTTGGTCAGTGTTTCTGTTGGCCAGATCATTCAGTAGTTACTCTAGTTATATAAGTGACAACATGTTTGTCAGTGTTTCTGTTGGCCTGATCATTCAGTAGTAACTGTAGTTATATAAGTGACAACATGTTGGTCAGTGTTTCTGTTAGCCAGATCATTCAGTAGTTATTTAAGTAACAACATGTTGGTCAGTGTTTCTGTTGGCCAGATTGTAGTTATATAAGTAACAACATGTTGGTCAGTGTTTCTATTGGACAGATCATTCAGTAGTTACTGTAGTTATATAAGTGACAACATGTTGGCCAGTGTTTCTGTTAGCCAGATCATTCAGTAGTAGCTGTAGTTATATAAGTGACAACATGTAGGTCAGTGTTTTTGTTAGCCAGATCATTCAGTAGTTATTTAAGTAACAACATGTTGGTCAGTGTTTCTGTTGTCCAGATCATTCAGTAGTTACAGTAGTTATATAAGTGACAACATGTTTGTCAGTGTTTCTGTTAGCCAGATCATTCAGTAGTTACTGTTGTTATATAAGTGACAACATGTTGGTCAGTGGTTCTGTTAGTCAGGTCATTCAGTAGTTAGTTATATAAGTAACAACATGTTGGTTGGTCAGTGTTTTTTTTGGCCAGATCATTCAGTAGTTACTCTAGTTATATAAGTGACAACATGTTTGTCAGTGTTTCTGTTGGCCTGATCATTCAGTAGTAACTGTAGTTATATAAGTGAAAACATGTTCGTCAGTGTTTCTGTTAGCCAGATCATTCAGTAGTTATATAATTAACAACATGTTGGTTGGTCAGTGTTTCTGTTGGCCAGATCATTCAGTAGTTACTGTAGTTATATAAGTGACAACATGGTGGCCAGTGTTTCTGTTAGCCAGATCATTCAGTAGTCACTGTAGTTATATAGGTGACAACATGTTGGTCAGTGTTTCTGTTAGCCAGATCATTCAGTAGTTATTTAAGTAACAACATGTTGGTCAGTGTTTCTGTTGGCCAGATCATTCAGTAGTTACAGTAGTTATATAAGTAACAACATGTTGGTCAGTGTTTCTGTTGGCCAGATCATTCAGTAGTAACTGTAGTTATATAAGTGACAACATGTTGGTTAGTGTTTCTGTTAGCCAGATCATTCAGTAGTAACTGTAGTTATATAAGTGACAACATGTTGGTCAGTGTTTCTGTTAGCCAGATCATTCAGTAGTTATTTAAGTAACAACATGTTGGTCAGTGTTTCTGTTGGCCAGATCATTCAGTAGTTACAGTATTTATATAAGTAACAACATGTTGGTCAGTGTTTCTGTTGGCCAGATCATTCAGTAGTTAAAGTAGTTATATAAGTAACAACATGTTGGTCAGTGTTTCTGTTGGCCAGATCATTCAGTAGTAACTGTAGTTATATAAGTGACAACATTTTGGTCAGTGTTTCTGTTGGCAAGATCAATCAGTAGTTACTGTAGTTATATAAGTGACAACATGTTGGTCAGTGTTTCTGTTAGCCAGATCATTCAGTAGTTATTTAAGTAACAACATGTGGGTCAGTGTTTCTGTTGGCCAGATCATTCAGTAGTTACAGTATTTATATAAGTAACAACATGTTGGTCAGTGTTTCTGTTGGCCAGATCATTCAGTAGTTAAAGTAGTTATATAAGTAACAACATGTTGGTCAGTGTTTCTGTTGGCCAGATCATTCAGTAGTAACTGTAGTTATATAAGTGACAACATGTTGGTTAGTGTTTCTGTTAGCCAGATCATTCAGTAGTAACTGTAGTTATATAAGTGAAAACATGTTCGTCAGTGTTTCTGTTAGCCAGATCATTCAGTAGTTATATAAGTAACAACATGTTGGTTGGTCAGTGTTTCTGTTGGCCAGATCATTCAGTAGTTACTCTAGTTATATAAGTGACAACATGTTTGTCAGTGTTTCTGTTGGCCTGATCATTCAGTAGTAACTGTAGTTATATAAGTGACAACATGTTGGTCAGTGTTTCTGTTAGCCAGATCATTCAGTAGTTATTTAAGTAACAACATGTTGGTCAGTGTTTCTGTTGGCCAGATTGTAGTTATATAAGTAACAACATGTTGGTCAGTGTTTCTATTGGACAGATCATTCAGTAGTTACTGTAGTTATATAAGTGACAACATGTTGGCCAGTGTTTCTGTTAGCCAGATCATTCAGTAGTAGCTGTAGTTATATAAGTGACAACATGTAGGTCAGTGTTTTTGTTAGCCAGATCATTCAGTAGTTATTTAAGTAACAACATGTTGGTCAGTGTTTCTGTTGTCCAGATCATTCAGTAGTTACAGTAGTTATATAAGTGACAACATGTTTGTCAGTGTTTCTGTTAGCCAGATCATTCAGTAGTTACTGTTGTTATATAAGTGACAACATGTTGGTCAGTGGTTCTGTTAGTCAGGTCATTCAGTAGTTAGTTATATAAGTAACAACATGTTGGTTGGTCAGTGTTTTTTTTGGCCAGATCATTCAGTAGTTACTCTAGTTATATAAGTGACAACATGTTTGTCAGTGTTTCTGTTGGCCTGATCATTCAGTAGTAACTGTAGTTATATAAGTGAAAACATGTTCGTCAGTGTTTCTGTTAGCCAGATCATTCAGTAGTTATATAATTAACAACATGTTGGTTGGTCAGTGTTTCTGTTGGCCAGATCATTCAGTAGTTACTGTAGTTATATAAGTGACAACATGGTGGCCAGTGTTTCTGTTAGCCAGATCATTCAGTAGTCACTGTAGTTATATAGGTGACAACATGTTGGTCAGTGTTTCTGTTGGCCAGATAATTCAGTAGTTACTGTAGTTATATAAGTGACAACATGTTGGTCAGTGGTTCTGTTAGTCAGGTCATTCAGTAGTTAGTTATATAAGTAACAACATGTTGGTTGGTCAGTGTTTCTGTTGGCCAGATCATTCAGTAGTTACTCTAGTTATATAAGTGACAACATGTTTGTCAGTGTTTCTGTTGGCCAGATAAATCAGTAGTAACTGTAGTTATATAAGTGACAACATGTTGGTCAGTGTTTCTGTTGGCCAGATCATTCAGTAGTTACTGTAGTTATATAAGTGACAACATGGTGGCCAGTGTTTCTGTTGGCCAGATCATTCAGTAGTAACTGTAGTTATATAAGTGACAACATGTTGGTCAGTGTTTCTGTTGGCCAGATCATTCAGTAGTTACTGTAGTTATATAAGTGACAACATGTTCGTCAGTGTTTCTGTTGGCCAGATCATTCAGTAGTTACTGTAGTTATATAAGTGACAACATGGTGGCCAGTGTTTCTGTTAGCCAGATCATTCAGTAGTAACTGTAGTTATATAGGTGACAACATGTTGGTCAGTGTTTCTGTTGGCCAGATAATTCAGTAGTTACTGTAGTTATATAAGTGACAACATGTTGGTCAGTGGTTCTGTTAGTCAGGTCATTCAGTAGTTAGTTATATAAGTAACAACATGTTGGTTGGTCAGTGTTTCTGTTGGCCAGATCATTCAGTAGTTACTCTAGTTATATAAGTGACAACATGTTTGTCAGTGTTTCTGTTGGCCAGATAAATCAGTAGTAACTGTAGTTATATAAGTGACAACATGTTGGTCAGTGTTTCTGTTGGCCAGATCATTCAGTAGTTACTGTAGTTATATAAGTGACAACATGGTGGCCAGTGTTTCTGTTGGCCAGATCATTCAGTAGTAACTGTAGTTATATAAGTGACAACATGTTGGTCAGTGTTTCTGTTGGCCAGATCATTCAGTAGTTACTGTAGTTATATAAGTGACAACATGTTCGTCAGTGTTTCTGTTGGCCAGATCATTCAGTAGTTACTGTAGTTATATAAGTGACAACATGGTGGCCAGTGTTTCTGTTAGCCAGATCATTCAGTAGTAACTGTAGTTATATAAGTGACAACATGTTGGTCAGTGTTTCTGTTGGCCAGATCATTCAGTTGTTACTGTAGTTATATAAGTGACAACATGTTGGTTAGTGTTTCTGTTAGCCAGATCATTCAGTAGTAACTGTATTTATATAAGTGACAACATGTTGGTCAGTGTTTCTGTTAGCCAGATCATTCAGTAGTAACTGTAGTTATATAAGTGACAACATGTTGGTCAGTGTTTCTGTTGGCCAGATCATTCAGTTGTTACTGTAGTTATATAAGTGACAACATGTTGGTTAGTATTTCTGTTAGCCAGATCATTCAGTAGTAACTGTATTTATATAAGTGACAACATGTTGGTCAGTGTTTCTGTTAGCCAGATCATTCAGTAGTTATTTAAGTAACAACATGTTGGTCAGTGTTTCTGTTGGCCAGATCATTCAGTAGTTACAGTAGTTATATAAGTAACAACATGTTGGTCAGTGTTTCTGTTGGCCAGATCATTCAGTAGTAACTGTAGTTATATAAGTGACAACATGTTGGTCAGTGTTTCTGTTGGCCAGATCATTCAGTTGTTACTGTAGTTATATAAGTGACAACATGTTGGTTAGTGTTTCTGTTAGCCAGATCATTCAGTAGTAACTGTAGTTATATAAGTGACAACATGTTGGTCAGTGTTTCTGTTAGCCAGATCATTCAGTAGTTATTTAAGTAACAACATGTTGGTCAGTGTTTCTGTTGGCCAGATCATTCAGTAGTTACAGTATTTATATAAGTAACAACATGTTGGTCAGTGTTTCTGTTGGCCAGATCATTCAGTAGTTAAAGTAGTTATATAAGTAACAACATGTTGGTCAGTGTTTCTGTTGGCCAGATCATTCAGTAGTAACTGTAGTTATATAAGTGACAACATTTTGGTCAGTGTTTCTGTTGGCAAGATCAATCAGTAGTTACTGTAGTTATATAAGTGACAACATGTTGGTCAGTGTTTCTGTTAGCCAGATCATTCAGTAGTTATTTAAGTAACAACATGTGGGTCAGTGTTTCTGTTGGCCAGATCATTCAGTAGTTACAGTATTTATATAAGTAACAACATGTTGGTCAGTGTTTCTGTTGGCCAGATCATTCAGTAGTTAAAGTAGTTATATAAGTAACAACATGTTGGTCAGTGTTTCTGTTGGCCAGATCATTCAGTAGTAACTGTAGTTATATAAGTGACAACATGTTGGTTAGTGTTTCTGTTAGCCAGATCATTCAGTAGTAACTGTAGTTATATAAGTGAAAACATGTTCGTCAGTGTTTCTGTTAGCCAGATCATTCAGTAGTTATATAAGTAACAACATGTTGGTTGGTCAGTGTTTCTGTTGGCCAGATCATTCAGTAGTTACTCTAGTTATATAAGTGACAACATGTTTGTCAGTGTTTCTGTTGGCCTGATCATTCAGTAGTAACTGTAGTTATATAAGTGACAACATGTTGGTCAGTGTTTCTGTTAGCCAGATCATTCAGTAGTTATATAAGTAACAACATGTTGGTCAGTGTTTCTGTTGGCCAGATTGTAGTTATATAAGTAACAACATGTTGGTCAGTGTTTCTATTGGACAGATCATTCAGTAGTTACTGTAGTTATATAAGTGACAACATGTTGGCCAGTGTTTCTGTTAGCCAGATCATTCAGTAGTAGCTGTAGTTATATAAGTGACAACATGTAGGTCAGTGTTTTTGTTAGCCAGATCATTCAGTAGTTATTTAAGTAACAACATGTTGGTCAGTGTTTCTGTTGTCCAGATCATTCAGTAGTTACAGTAGTTATATAAGTGACAACATGTTTGTCAGTGTTTCTGTTAGCCAGATCATTCAGTAGTTACTGTAGTTATATAAGTGACAACATGTTGGTCAGTGTTTCTGTTGGCCAGATCATTCAGTAGTTACTGTAGTTATGTAAGTGACAACATGTTGGTCAGTGTTTCTATTAGTCAGGTCATTCAGTAGTTAGTTATATAAGTAACAACATGTTGGTTGGTCAGTGTTTCTGTTGGCCAGATCATTCAGTAGTAACTGTAGTTATATAAGTGACAACATGTTGGTCAGTGTTTCTGTTAGCCAGATCATTCAGTAGTTATTTAAGTAACAACATGTTGGTCAGTGTTTCTGTTGGCCAGATCATTCAGTAGTTACAGTATTTATATAAGTAACAACATGTTGGTCAGTGTTTCTGTTGGCCAGATCATTCAGTAGTTAAAGTAGTTATATAAGTAACAACATGTTGGTCAGTGTTTCTGTTGGCCAGATCATTCAGTAGTAACTGTAGTTATATAAGTGACAACATTTTGGTCAGTGTTTCTGTTGGCAAGATCAATCAGTAGTTACTGTAGTTATATAAGTGACAACATGTTGGTTAGTGTTTCTGTTAGCCAGATCATTCAGTAGTAACTGTAGTTATATAAGTGAAAACATGTTCGTCAGTGTTTCTGTTAGCCAGATCATTCAGTAGTTATATAAGTAACAACATGTTGGTTGGTCAGTGTTTCTGTTGACCAGATCATTCAGTAGTTACTCTAGTTATATAAGTGACAACATGTTTGTCAGTGTTTCTGTTGGCCTGATCATTCAGTAGTAACTGTAGTTATATAACTGACAACATGTTGGTCAGTGTTTCTGTTAGCCAGATCATTCAGTAGTAGCTGTAGTTATATAAGTGACAACATGTTGGCCAGTGTTTCTGTTAGCCAGATCATTCAGTAGTAGCTGTAGTTATATAAGTGACAACATGTAGGTCAGTGTTTTTGTTAGCCAGGTCATTCAGTAGTTATTTAAGTAACAACATGTTGGTCAGTGTTTCTGTTGTCCAGATCATTCAGTAGTTACAGTAGTTATATAAGTGACAACATGTTTGTCAGTGTTTCTGTTAGCCAGATCATTCAGTAGTTACTGTAGTTATATAAGTGACAACATGTTGGTCAGTGTTTCTGTTGGCCAGATCATTCAGTAGTTACTGTAGTTATGTAAGTGACAACATGTTGGTCAGTGTTTCTATTAGTCAGGTCATTCAGTAGTTAGTTATATAAGTAACAACATGTTGGTTGGTCAGTTTTTCTGTTGGCCAGATCATTCAGTAGTTACTCTAGTTATATAAGTGACAACATGTTTGTCAGTGTTTCTGTTGGCCAGATAATTCAGTAGTAACTGTAGTTATATAAGTGACAACATGTTGGTCAGTGTTTCTGTTGGCCAGATCATTCAGTAGTTACTGTAGTTATATAAGTGACAACATGGTGGCCAGTGTTTCTGTTGGCCAGATCATTCAGTAGTAACTGTAGTTATATAAGTGACAACATGTTGGTCAGTGTTTCTGTTGGCGAGATCATTCAGTAGTTACTGTAGTTATATAATTGACAACAAGTTGGTCAGTGTTTCTGTTGGCCAGATCATTCAGTAGTTACTGTAGTTATATAAGTGACAACATGGTGGCCAGTGTTTAAATTAGCCAGATCATTCAGTAGTAACTGTAGTTATATAAGTGAAAACATGTTGGTCAGTGTTTCTGTTGGCCAGATCATTCAGTTGTTACTGTAGTTATATAAGTGACAACATGTTGGTTAGTGTTTCTGTTAGCCAGATCATTCAGTAGTAACTGTATTTATATAAGTGACAACATGTTGGTCAGTGTTTCTGTTGGCCAGATCATTCAGTAGTTACAGTAGTTATAAAAGTAACAACATGTTGGTCAGTGTTTCTGTTGGCCAGATCATTCAGTAGTTATTTAAATAACAACATGTTGGTCAGTGTTTCTGCTGGCCAGATCATTCAGTAGTTACAGTAGTTATAAAAGTAACAACATGTTGGTCAGTGTTTCTGTTGGCCAGATCATTCAGTAGAAAGTGTAGTTATATAAGTGACAACATGTTGGTCAGTGTTTCTGTTGGCAAGATAATTCAGTAGTTATTTAAGTAACAACATGTTGGTCAGTGTTTCTGTTGGCCAGATCATTCAGTAGTTACAGTAGTTATAAAAGTAACAACATGTTGGTCAGTGTTTCTGTTGGCCAGATCATTCAGTAGAAAGTGTAGTTATATAAGTGACAACATGTTGGTCAGTGTTTCTGTTAGCCAGATCATTCAGTAGTTATTTAAGTAACAACATGTTGGTCAGTGTTTCTGTTAGCCAGATCATTCAGTAGTTATTTAAGTAACAACATGTTGTTCAGTGTTTCTGTTGGCCAGATCATTCAGTAGTTAAAGTAGTTATATAAGTAACAACATGTTGGTCAGTGTTTCTGTTGGCCAGATCATTCAGTAGTAACTGTAGTTATATAAGTGACAACATTTTGGTCAGTGTTTCTGTTGGCAAGATCATTCAGTAGTTACTGTAGTTATATAAGTGACAACATGTTGGTTAGTGTTTCTGTTAGGCAGATCATTCAGTAGTAACTGTAATTATATAAGTGAATACATGTTTGTCAGTGTTTCTGTTAGCCAGATCATTCAGTAGTTATATAAGTAACAACATGTTGGTCAGTGTTACTGTTAGCCAGATCATTCAGTAGTTACTGTAGTTATATAAGTGACAACATGTTTGTCAGTGTTTCTGTTGGCCTGATCATTCAGTAGTAACTGTAGTTATATAAGTGACAACATGTTGGTCAGTGTTTCTGTTGGCCAGATCATTCAGTAGTTACTGTAGTTATATAAGTGACAACATGTTGGTGAGTGTTTCTGTTAGTCAGATCATTCAGTAGTAACTGTAGTAATATAAGTCACAACATGTTGGTCAGTGTTTCTGTTAGTCAGGTCATTCAGTATTTAGTTATATAAGTCACAACATGTTGGTTGGTCAGTATTTCTGTTTGCCAGATCATTCAGTAGTTACTCTAGTTATATAAGTGACAACATGGTGGCCAGTGTTTCTGTTAGCCAGATCATTCAGTAGTAACTGTAGTTATATAAGTGACAACATGTTGGTCAGTGTTTCTGTTGGCCAGATCATTCAGTAGTAACTGTAGTTATATAAGTGACAACATGTTGGTCAGTGTTTCTGTTGGCCAGATCATTCAGTTTTTACTGTAGTTATATAGGTGACAACATGTTAGTTAGTGTTTCTGTTAGCCAGATCATTCAGTAGTAACTGTAGTTATATAAGTGACAACATGTTGGTCATTGTTTCTGTTAGCCAGATCATTCAGTAGTTATATAAGTAACAACATGTTGGTCAGTGTTTCTGTTGGCCAGATCATTCAGTAGTTACTGTAGTTATATAAGTTACAACATGTTGGCCAGTGTTTCTGTTAGCCAGATCATTCAGTAGTAACTGTAGTTATATAAGTGACAACATGTTGGTCAGTGTTTCTGTTAGCCAGATCATTCAGTAGTTTTTTAAGTAACAACATGTTGGTCAGTGTTTCTGTTGGCCAGATCATTCAGTAGTTACAGTAGTTATATAAGTAACAACATGTTGGTTAGTGTTTCTGTTGGCCAGATCATTCAGTAGTAACTGTAGTTATATAAGTGACAACATGTTGGTCAGTCTTTCTGTTAGCCAGATCATTCAGTAGTTTTTTAAGTAACAACATGTTGGTCAGTGTTTCTGTTGGCCAGATCATTCAGTAGTTACAGTAGTTATATAAGTAACAACATGTTGGTTAGTGTTTCTGTTGGCCAGATCATTCAGTAGTTAATGTAGTTATATAAGTGACAACATGTTGGTTTGTGTTTCTGTTAGCCAGATCATTCAGTAGTAACTGTAGTTATATAAGTTAAAACATGTTCGTCAGTGTTTCTGTTAGTCAGGTCATTCAGTAGTTAGTTATATAAATAACAACATGTTGGTTGGTCAGTGTTTCTGTTGGCCAGATCATTCAGTAGTTACTGTAGTTAAATAAGTGACAACATGTTGGTCAGTGTTTCTGTTAGTCAGATCATTCAGTAGTTATATAAGTGACAACATGTTTGTCAGTGTTTCTGTTGGCCAGCTCATTCAGTAGTAACTGTAGTTATATAAGTGACAACATGTTGTTCAGTGTTTCTGTTGGCCAGATCATTCAGTAGTTACTGTAGTTATATAAGTGACAACATGTTGGTCAGTGTTTCTGTTTGCAAGATCATTCAGTAGTTACTGTAGTTATATAAGTGACAACATGTTGGTTAGTGTTTCTGTTAGCCAGATCATTCAGTAGTAACTGTAGTTATATAAGTGAAAACATGTTTGTCAGTGTTTCTGTTAGCCAGGTCATTCAGTAGTTATATAAGTAACAACATGTTGGTTGGTCATTGTTTCTGTTGGCCAGATCATTCAGTAGTTACTGTAGTTATATAAGTGACAACATGTTGGTCAGTGTTTCTGTTGGCCAAATCATTCAGTAGTTATATAAGTAACAACAAGTTGGTCAGTGTTACTGTTGGCCAGATCATTCAGTAGTTACTCTAGTTATATAAGTGACAACATGTTGGTCAGTGTTTCTGTTGGCCAGATCATTCAGTTGTTACTGTAGTTATATAAGTGACAACATGTTGGTTAGTGTTTCTGTTAGCCAGATCATTCAGTAGTAACTGTATTTATATAAGTGACAACATGTTGGTCAGTGTTTCTGTTAGCCAGATCATTCAGTAGTTATTTAAGTAACAACATGTTGGTCAGTGTTTCTGTTGGCCAGATCATTCAGTAGTTACAGTAGTTATATAAGTAACAACATGTTGGTCAGTGTTTCTGTTGGCCAGATCATTCAGTAGTAAGTGTAGTTATTTAAGTGACAACATGTTGGTCAGTGTTTCTGTTGGCAAGATAATTCAGTAGTTATTTAAGTAACAACATGTTGGTCAGTGTTTCTGTTGGCCAGATCATTCAGTTGTTACTGTAGTTATATAAGTGACAACATGTTGGTCAGTGTTTCTGTTGGCCAGATCATTTCGTAGTTACTGTAGTTATATAAGTGACAACATGTTTGTCAGTGTTTCTGTTAGCCAGATCATTCAGTAGTTACTGTAGTTATATGTGACAACATGTTGGTCAGTGTTTCTGTTAGCCAGATCATTCAGTAGTTAGTTATATAAGTAACAACATGTTGGTCAGTGTTTCTGTTAGCCAGATCATTCAGTAGTTATATAAGTAACAACATGTTGGTTAGTGTTTCCGTTAGCCAGTTCATTCAGTAGTAACTGTAGTTATATAATTGACAACATGTTGGTCAGTGTTTCTGTTGGCCAGATCATTGAGTTGTTACTGTAGTTATATAAGTGACAACATGTTGGTCAGTGTTTCTGTTGGCCAGATCATTCAATTGTTACTGTAGTTATATAAGTGACAACATGTTGGTCAGTGTTTCTGTTAGCCAGATCATTCAGTAGTTAGTTATATAAGTAACAACTTGTTGGTCAGTGTTTCTGTTAGCCAGATCATTCAGTAGTTATATAAGTAACAACATGTTGGTCAGTGTTTCTGTTAGCCAGATCATTCAATAGTTACTGAGTAAGTAAGGCAACTTGTTGGTCAGTGTTTCTGTTAGCCAGATCATTCAGTAGTTAAAAAAGTGACAACATTTTGGCCAGTGATTCTGTTGGCCAGATCATTCAGTAGTTACTGTAGTTATATAAGTGACAACATGTTGGTCAGTGTTTCTGTTAGCCAGATAATTCAGTAGTTACTGTAGTTATATAAGTGAAAACATGTTGGTCAGTGTTTCTGTTGGCCAGATCATTCAGTAGTTATAGTAGTTATATAAGTGACAACATGTTGGTCAGTGTTTCTGTTAGTCAGATCATTCAGTAGTAACTGTAGTTATATAAGTGACAACATGTTCGTCAGTGTTTCTGTTAGCCAAATCATTCAGTAGTTATATAAGTAACAACAAGTTGGTCAGTGTTACTGTTGGCCAGATCATTCAGTAGTTACTCTAGTTATATAAGTGACAACATGTTGGTTAGTGTTTCTGTTAGCCAGATCATTCAGTAGTAACTGTATTTATATAAGTGACAACATGTTGGTCAGTGTTTCTGTTAGCCAGATCATTCAGTAGTTATTTAAGTAACAACATGTTGGTCAGTGTTTCTGTTGGCCAGATCATTCAGTAGTTACAGTAGTTATATAAGTAACAACATGTTGGTCAGTGTTTCTGTTGGCCAGATCATTCAGTAGTTACAGTAGTTATATAAGTAACAACATGTTGGTCAGTGTTTCTGTTGGCCAGATCATTCAGTAGTAAGTGTAGTTATTTAAGTGACAACATGTTGGTCAGTGTTTCTGTTGGCAAGATAATTCAGTAGTTATTTAAGTAACAACATGTTGGTCAGTGTTTCTGTTGGCCAGATCATTCAGTAGTTATTTAAGTAACAACATGTTGGTCAGTGTTTCTGTTGGCCAGATCATTCAGTAGTTACTGTAGTTATATAAGTGACAACATGTTGGTCAGTGTTTCTGTTGGCCAGATCATTCAGTTGTTACTGTAGTTATATAAGTGACAACATGTTGGTCAGTGTTTCTGTTGGCCAGATCATTTCGTAGTTACTGTAGTTATATAAGTGACAACATGTTTGTCAGTGTTTCTGTTAGCCAGATCATTCAGTAGTTACTGTAGTTATATGTGACAACATGTTGGTCAGTGTTTCTGTTAGCCAGATCATTCAGTAGTTAGTTATATAAGTAACAACATGTTGGTCAGTGTTTCTGTTAGCCAGATCATTCAGTAGTTATATAAGTAACAACATGTTGGTTAGTGTTTCCGTTAGCCAGATCATTCAGTAGTAACTGTAGTTATATAATTGACAACATGTTGGTCAGTGTTTCTGTTGGCCAGATCATTGAGTTGTTACTGTAGTTATATAAGTGACAACATGTTGGTCAGTGTTTCTGTTGGCCAGATCATTCAATTGTTACTGTAGTTATATAAGTGACAACATGTTGGTCAGTGTTTCTGTTAGCCAGATCATTCAGTAGTTAGTTATATAAGTAACAACTTGTTGGTCAGTGTTTCTGTTAGCCAGATCATTCAGTAGTTATATAAGTAACAACATGTTGGTCAGTGTTTCTGTTAGCCAGATCATTCAATAGTAACTGTAGTTAAATAATTGGCAACATGTTGGTCAGTGTTTCTTTTGGCCAGATCATTCAGTAGTTAAAAAAGTGACAACATTTTGGCCAGTGATTCTGTTGGCCAGATCATTCAGTAGTTACTGTAGTTATATAAGTGACAACATGTTGGTCAGTGTTTCTGTTAGCCAGATAATTCAGTAGTTACTGTAGTTATATAAGTGAAAACATGTTGGTCAGTGTTTCTGTTGGCCAGATCATTCAGTAGTTATAGTAGTTATATAAGTGACAACATGTTGGTCAGTGTTTCTGTTAGTCAGATCATTCAGTAGTAACTGTAGTTATATAAGTGACAACATGTTCGTCAGTGTTTCTGTTAGCCAAATCATTCAGTAGTTATATAAGTAACAACAAGTTGGTCAGTGTTACTGTTGGCCAGATCATTCAGTAGTTACTCTAGTTATATAAGTGACAACATGTTGGTCAGTGTTTCTGTTGGCCAGATCATTCAGTTGTTACTGTAGTTATATAAGTAACAACTTGTTGGTCAGTGTTATTGTTAGCCAGATCATTCAGTAGTTATTTAAGTAACAACATGTTGGTCAGTGTTTCTGTTGGCCAGATCATTCAGTAGTTACAGTAGTTATATAAGTAACAACATGTTGGTCAGTGTTTCTGTTGGCCAGATCATTCAGTAGTAAGTGTAGTTATTTAAGTGACAACATGTTGGTCAGTGTTTCTGTTGGCAAGATAATTCAGTAGTTATTTAAGTAACAACATGTTGGTCAGTGTTTCTGTTGGCCAGATCATTCAGTAGTTACTGTAGTTATATAAGTGACAACATGTTGGTCAGTGTTTCTGTTGGCCAGATCATTCAGTTGTTACTGTAGTTATATAAGTGACAACATGTTGGTCAGTGTTTCTGTTGGCCAGATCATTTCGTAGTTACTGTAGTTATATAAGTGACAACATGTTTGTCAGTGTTTCTGTTAGCCAGATCATTCAGTAGTTACTGTAGTTATATGTGACAACATGTTGGTCAGTGTTTCTGTTAGCCAGATCATTCAGTAGTTAGTTATATAAGTAACAACATGTTGGTCAGTGTTTCTGTTAGCCAGATCATTCAGTAGTTATATAAGTAACAACATGTTGGTTAGTGTTTCCGTTAGCCAGATCATTCAGTAGTAACTGTAGTTATATAATTGACAACATGTTGGTCAGTGTTTCTGTTGGCCAGATCATTGAGTTGTTACTGTAGTTATATAAGTGACAACATGTTGGTCAGTGTTTCTGTTGGCCAGATCATTCAATTGTTACTGTAGTTATATAAGTGACAACATGTTGGTCAGTGTTTCTGTTAGCCAGATCATTCAGTAGTTAGATATATAAGTAACAACTTGTTGGTCAGTGTTTCTGTTAGCCAGATCATTCAGTAGTTAAAAAAGTGACAACATTTTGGCCAGTGATTCTGTTGGCCAGATCATTCAGTAGTTACTGTAGTTATATAAGTGACAACATGTTGGTCAGTGTTTCTGTTAGCCAGATAATTCAGTAGTTACTGTAGTTATATAAGTGACAACATGTTGGTCAGTGTTTCTGTTAGCCAGATCATTCAGTAGTTATATAAGTGACAACATGTTGGTCAGTGTTGCTTTTGGCCAGATCATTCAGTAGTTACTGTAGTTATATAAGTGACAAAATGTTGGCCAGTGTTTCTGTTGGTCAGATCATTCAGTATTTACTGTAGTTATATAAGTGACAACATGTTGGTCAGTGTTTCTGTTGGCCAAATCATTCAGTTGTTACTGTAGTTATATAAGTGACAACATGTTGGTCAGTGTTTCTGTTGGCCAGATCATTCCGTAGTTACTGTAGTTAAATAATTGGCAACATGTTTGTCAGTGTTTCTGTTAGCCAGATCATTCAGTAGTTACTGTAGTTATATGTGACAACATGTTGGTCAGTGTTTCTGTTAGCTAGATCATTCAGTTGTTACTGTAGTTATATAAGTAACAACATGTTGGTCAGTGTTTCTGTTAGCCAGATCATTCAGTAGTTAGTTATATAAGTAACAACTTGTTGGTCAGTGTTTCTGTTAGCCAGATCATTCAGTAGTTATATAAGTAACAACATGTTGGTCAGTGTTTCTGTTAGCCAGATCATTCAATAGTAACTGTAGTTAAATAATTGGCAACATGTTGGTCAGTGTTTCTGTTGGCCAGATCATTCAGTAGTTACTGTAGTTATATAAGTGACAACATGTTGGTCAGTGTTTCTGTTAGCCAGATCATTCAGTAGATACTGTAGTTATATAACTAACAACATGTTGGTCAGTGTTTCTTTTAGCCAGATCATTCGGTAGTTAGATATTTAAGTAACAACATGTTGGTCAGTGTTTCTGTTAGCCAGATCATTCACTAGTAACTGTAGTTATATAATTGACAACATGTTGGTCAGTGTTTCTGTTGGCCAGATCATTCAGTAGTTATATAAGTGACAACATGTTGGCCAGTGGTTCTGTTGGTCAGATTATTCAGTATTTACTGTAGTTATATAAGTGACAACATGTTGGTCAGTGTTTCTGTTAGCCAGATCATTCAATAGTTACTGTAGTTATTTAAGTGACAACATGTTGGTCAGTGTTTCTGTTGGCCAGATCATTCAATTGTTACTGTAGTTATATAAGTGACAACATGTTGGTCAGTGTTTCTTTCAGCCAGATCATTCAGTAGTTACTGTAGTTATATAAGTGACAACATGTTTGTCAGTGTTTCTGTTAGCCAGATCATTCAGTAGTTACTGTAGTTATATGTGACAACATGTTGGTCAGTGTTTCCGTTAGCCAGATCATTCAGTAGTAACTGTAGTTATATAATTGACAACATGTTGGTCAGTGTTTCTGTTGGCCAGATCATTGAGTTGTTACTGTAGTTATATAAGTGACAACATGTTGGTCAGTGTTTCTGTTGGCCAGATCATTCAATTGTTACTGTAGTTACTTAAGTGACAACATGTTGGTCAGTGTTTCTGTTAGCCAGATCATTCAGTTGTTACTGTAGTTATATAAGTGACAACATGTTGGTCAGTGTTTCTGTTGGCCAGATCATTTCGTAGTTACCTTAGTTATATAAGTGACAACATGTTTTTCAGTGTTTCTGTTAGCCAGATCATTCAGTAGTTACTGTAGTTATATGTGACAACATGTTGGTCAGTGTTTCTGTTAGCCAGATCATTCAGTAGTTAGTTATATAAGTAACAACATGTTGGTCAGTGTTTCTGTTAGCCAGATCATTCAGTAGTTATATAAGTAACAACATGTTGGTTAGTGTTTCCGTTAGCCAGATCATTCAGTAGTAACTGTAGTTATATAATTGACAACATGTTGGTCAGTGTTTCTGTTGGCCAGATCATTGAGTTGTTACTGTAGTTATATAAGTGACAACATGTTGGTCAGTGTTTCTGTTAGCCAGATCATTCAGTAGTTAGTTATATAAGTAACAACTTGTTGGTCAGTGTTTCTGTTAGCCAGATCATTCAGTAGTTATATAAGTAACAACATGTTGGTCAGTGTTTCTGTTAGCCAGATCATTCAATAGTAACTGTAGTTAAATAATTGGCAACATGTTGGTCAGTGTTTCTTTTGGCCAGATCATTCAGTAGTTAAAAAAGTGACAACATTTTGGCCAGTGATTCTGTTGGCCAGATCATTCAGTAGTTACTGTAGTTATATAAGTGACAACATGTTGGTCAGTGTTTCTGTTAGCCAGATAATTCAGTAGTTACTGTAGTTATATAAGTGAAAACATGTTGGTCAGTGTTTCTGTTGGCCAGATCATTCAGTAGTTATAGTAGTTATATAAGTGACAACATGTTGGTCAGTGTTTCTGTTAGTCAGATCATTCAGTAGTAACTGTAGTTATATAAGTGACAACATGTTCGTCAGTGTTTCTGTTAGCCAAATCATTCAGTAGATATATAAGTAACAACAAGTTGGTCAGTGTTACTGTTGGCCAGATCATTCAGTAGTTACTCTAGTTATATAAGTGACAACATGTTGGTCAGTGTTTCTGTTGGCCAGATCATTCAGTTGTTACTGTAGTTATATAAGTGACAACATGTTGGTTAGTGTTTCTGTTAGCCAGATCATTCAGTAGTAACTGTATTTATATAAGTGACAACATGTTGGTCAGTGTTTCTGTTAGCCAGATCATTCAGTAGTTATTTAAGTAACAACATGTTGGTCAGTGTTTCTGTTGGCCAGATCATTCAGTAGTTACAGTAGTTATATAATTGACAACATGTTGGTCAGTGTTTCTGTTGGCCAGATCATTGAGTTGTTACTGTAGTTATATAAGTGACAACATGTTGGTCAGTGTTTCTGTTAGCCAGATCATTCAGTAGTTATTTAAGTAACAACATGTTGGTCAGTGTTTCTGTTGGCCAGATCATTCAGTAGTTACTGTAGTTATATAAGTGACAACATGTTGGTCAGTGTTTCTGTTGGCCAGATCATTCAGTTGTTACTGTAGTTATATAAGTGACAACATGTTGGTCAGTGTTTCTGTTGGCCAGATCATTTCGTAGTTACTGTAGTTATATAAGTGACAACATGTTTGTCAGTGTTTCTGTTAGCCAGATCATTCAGTAGTTACTGTAGTTATATGTGACAACATGTTGGTCAGTGTTTCTGTTAGCCAGATCATTCAGTAGTTAGTTATATAAGTAACAACATGTTGGTCAGTGTTTCTGTTAGCCAGATCATTCAGTAGTTATATAAGTAACAACATGTTGGTTAGTGTTTCCGTTAGCCAGTTCATTCAGTAGTAACTGTAGTTATATAATTGACAACATGTTGGTCAGTGTTTCTGTTGGCCAGATCATTGAGTTGTTACTGTAGTTATATAAGTGACAACATGTTGGTCAGTGTTTCTGTTGGCCAGATCATTCAATTGTTACTGTAGTTATATAAGTGACAACATGTTGGTCAGTGTTTCTGTTAGCCAGATCATTCAGTAGTTAGTTATATAAGTAACAACTTGTTGGTCAGTGTTTCTGTTAGCCAGATCATTCAGTAGTTATATAAGTAACAACATGTTGGTCAGTGTTTCTGGTATCCAGATCATTCAATAGTAACTGTAGTTAAATAATTGGCAACATGTTGGTCAGTGTTTCTTTTGGCAAGATCATTCAGTAGTTAAAAAAGTGACAACATTTTGGCCAGTGATTCTGTTGGCCAGATCATTCAGTAGTTACTGTAGTTATATAAGTGACAACATGTTGGTCAGTGTTTCTGTTAGCCAGATAATTCAGTAGTTACTGTAGTTATATAAGTGAAAACATGTTGGTCAGTGTTTCTGTTGGCCAGATCATTCAGTAGTTATAGTAGTTATATAAGTGACAACATGTTGGTCAGTGTTTCTGTTAGTCAGATCATTCAGTAGTAACTGTAGTTATATAAGTGACAACATGTTCGTCAGTGTTTCTGTTAGCCAAATCATTCAGTAGTTATATAAGTAACAACAAGTTGGTCAGTGTTACTGTTGGCCAGATCATTCAGTAGTTACTCTAGTTATATAAGTGACAACATGTTGGTTAGTGTTTATGTTAGCCAGATCATTCAGTAGTAACTGTATTTATATAAGTGACAACATGTTGGTCAGTGTTTCTGTTAGCCAGATCATTCAGTAGTTATTTAAGTAACAACATGTTGGTCAGTGTTTCTGTTGGCCAGATCATTCAGTAGTTACAGTAGTTATATAAGTAACAACATGTTGGTCAGTGTTTCTGTTGGCCAGATCATTCAGTAGTTACAGTAGTTATATAAGTAACAACATGTTGGTCAGTGTTTCTGTTGGCCAGATCATTCAGTAGTAAGTGTAGTTATTTAAGTGACAACATGTTGGTCAGTGTTTCTGTTGGCCAGATCATTCAGTAGTTATTTAAGTAACAACATGTTGGTCAGTGTTTCTGTTGGCCAGATCATTCAGTAGTTACTGTAGTTATATAAGTGACAACATGTTGGTCAGTGTTTCTGTTGGCCAGATCATTCAGTTGTTACTGTAGTTATATAAGTGACAACATGTTGGTCAGTGTTTCTGTTGGCCAGATCATTTCGTAGTTACTGTAGTTATATAAGTGACAACATGTTTGTCAGTGTTTCTGTTAGCCAGATCATTCAGTAGTTACTGTAGTTATATGTGACAACATGTTGGTCAGTGTTTCTGTTAGCCAGATCATTCAGTAGTTAGTTATATAAGTAACAACATGTTGGTCAGTGTTTCTGTTAGCCAGATCATTCAGTAGTTATATAAGTAACAACATGTTGGTTAGTGTTTCCGTTAGCCAGATCATTCAGTAGTAACTGTAGTTATATAATTGACAACATGTTGGTCAGTGTTTCTGTTGGCCAGATCATTGAGTTGTTACTGTAGTTATATAAGTGACAACATGTTGGTCAGTGTTTCTGTTGGCCAGATCATTCAATTGTTACTGTAGTTATATAAGTGACAACATGTTGGTCAGTGTTTCTGTTAGCCAGATCATTCAGTAGTTAGTTATATAAGTAACAACTTGTTGGTCAGTGTTTCTGTTAGCCAGATCATTCAGTAGTTATATAAGTAACAACATGTTGGTCAGTGTTTCTGTTAGCCAGATCATTCAATAGTAACTGTAGTTAAATAATTGGCAACATGTTGGTCAGTGTTTCTTTTGGCCAGATCATTCAGTAGTTAAAAAAGTGACAACATTTTGGCCAGTGATTCTGTTGGCCAGATCATTCAGTAGTTACTGTAGTTATATAAGTGACAACATGTTGGTCAGTGTTTCTGTTAGCCAGATAATTCAGTAGTTACTGTAGTTATATAAGTGAAAACATGTTGGTCAGTGTTTCTGTTGGCCAGATCATTCAGTAGTTATAGTAGTTATATAAGTGACAACATGTTGGTCAGTGTTTCTGTTAGTCAGATCATTCAGTAGTAACTGTAGTTATATAAGTGACAACATGTTCATCAGTGTTTCTGTTAGCCAAATCATTCAGTAGTTATATAAGTAACAACAAGTTGGTCAGTGTTACTGTTGGCCAGATCATTCAGTAGTTACTCTAGTTATATAAGTGACAACATGTTGGTCAGTGTTTCTGTTGGCCAGATCATTCAGTAGTTATAGTAGTTATATAAGTGACAACATGTTGGTCAGTGTTTCTGTTGGCCAGATCATTCAGTTGTTACTGTAGTTATATAAGTGACAAGATGTTGGTTAGTGTTTCTGTTAGCCAGATCATTCAGTAGTAACTGTATTTATATAAGTGACAACATGTTGGTCAGTGTTTCTGTTAGCCAGATCATTCAGTAGTTATTTAAGTAACAACATGTTGGTCAGTGTTTCTGTTGGCCAGATCATTCAGTAGTTACAGTAGTTATATAAGTAACAACATGTTGGTCAGTGTTTCTGTTGGCCAGATCATTCAGTAGTAAGTGTAGTTATTTAAGTGACAACATGATGGTCAGTGTTTCTGTTGGCAAGATAATTCAGTAGTTATTTAAGTAACAACATGTTGGTCAGTGTTTCTGTTGGCCAGATCATTCAGTAGTTATTTAAGTAACAACATGTTGGTCAGTGTTTCTGTTGGCCAGATCATTCAGTAGTTACTGTAGTTATATAAGTGACAACATGTTGGTCAGTGTTTCTGTTGGCCAGATCATTCAGTTGTTACTGTAGTTATATAAGTGACAACATGTTGGTCAGTGTTTCTGTTGGCCAGATCATTTCGTAGTTACTGTAGTTATATAAGTGACAACATGTTTGTCAGTGTTTCTGTTAGCCAGATCATTCAGTAGTTACTGTAGTTATATGTGACAACATGTTGGTCAGTGTTTCTGTTAGCCAGATCATTCAGTAGTTAGTTATATAAGTAACAACATGTTGGTCAGTGTTTCTGTTAGCCAGATCATTCAGTAGTTATATAAGTAACAACATGTTGGTTAGTGTTTCCGTTAGCCAGATCATTCAGTAGTAACTGTAGTTATATAATTGACAACATGTTGGTCAGTGTTTCTGTTGGCCAGATCATTGAGTTGTTACTGTAGTTATATAAGTGACAACATGTTGGTCAGTGTTTCTGTTGGCCAGATCATTCAATTGTTACTGTAGTTATATAAGTGACAACATGTTGGTCAGTGTTTCTGTTAGCCAGATCATTCAGTAGTTAGTTATATAAGTAACAACTTGTTGGTCAGTGTTTCTGTTAGCCAGATCATTCAGTAGTTATATAAGTAACAACATGTTGGTCAGTGTTTCTGTTAGCCAGATCATTCAATAGTAACTGTAGTTAAATAATTGGCAACATGTTGGTCAGTGTTTCTTTTGGCCAGATCATTCAGTAGTTAAAAAAGTGACAACATTTTGGCCAGTGATTCTGTTGGCCAGATCATTCAGTAGTTACTGTAGTTATATAAGTGACAACATGTTGGTCAGTGTTTCTGTTAGCCAGATAATTCAGTAGTTACTGTAGTTATATAAGTGAAAACATGTTGGTCAGTGTTTCTGTTGGCCAGATCATTCAGTAGTTATAGTAGTTATATAAGTGACAACATGTTGGTCAGTGTTTCTGTTAGTCAGATCATTCAGTAGTAACTGTAGTTATATAAGTGACAACATGTTCATCAGTGTTTCTGTTAGCCAAATCATTCAGTAGTTATATAAGTAACAACAAGTTGGTCAGTGTTACTGTTGGCCAGATCATTCAGTAGTTACTCTAGTTATATAAGTGACAACATGTTGGTCAGTGTTTCTGTTGGCCAGATCATTCAGTAGTTATAGTAGTTATATAAGTGACAACATGTTGGTCAGTGTTTCTGTTGGCCAGATCATTCAGTTGTTACTGTAGTTATATAAGTGACAAGATGTTGGTTAGTGTTTCTGTTAGCCAGATCATTCAGTAGTAACTGTATTTATATAAGTGACAACATGTTGGTCAGTGTTTCTGTTAGCCAGATCATTCAGTAGTTATTTAAGTAACAACATGTTGGTCAGTGTTTCTGTTGGCCAGATCATTCAGTAGTTACAGTAGTTATATAAGTAA
Source organism: Salmo salar (assembly GCF_965601325.2). Lineage (NCBI taxonomy): Eukaryota > Metazoa > Chordata > Actinopteri > Salmoniformes > Salmonidae > Salmo > Salmo salar. The sequence continues at coordinate 104,876,761 of NC_138299.1, read as the reverse complement.
CAACATGTTGGTCAGTGTTTCTGTTGGCCAGATCATTCAGTAGTAAGTGTAGTTATTTAAGTGACAACATGATGGTCAGTGTTTCTGTTGGCAAGATAATTCAGTAGTTATTTAAGTAACAACATGTTGGTCAGTGTTTCTGTTGGCCAGATCATTCAGTAGTTATTTAAGTAACAACATGTTGGTCAGTGTTTCTGTTGGCCAGATCATTCAGTAGTTACTGTAGTTATATAAGTGACAACATGTTGGTCAGTGTTTCTGTTGGCCAGATCATTCAGTTGTTACTGTAGTTATATAAGTGACAACATGTTGGTCAGTGTTTCTGTTGGCCAGATCATTTCGTAGTTACTGTAGTTATATAAGTGACAACATGTTTGTCAGTGTTTCTGTTAGCCAGATCATTCAGTAGTTACTGTAGTTATATGTGACAACATGTTGGTCAGTGTTTCTGTTAGCCAGATCATTCAGTAGTTAGTTATATAAGTAACAACATGTTGGTCAGTGTTTCTGTTAGCCAGATCATTCAGTAGTTATATAAGTAACAACATGTTGGTTAGTGTTTCCGTTAGCCAGATCATTCAGTAGTAACTGTAGTTATATAATTGACAACATGTTGGTCAGTGTTTCTGTTGGCCAGATCATTGAGTTGTTACTGTAGTTATATAAGTGACAACATGTTGGTCAGTGTTTCTGTTGGCCAGATCATTCAATTGTTACTGTAGTTATATAAGTGACAACATGTTGGTCAGTGTTTCTGTTAGCCAGATCATTCAGTAGTTAGATATATAAGTAACAACTTGTTGGTCAGTGTTTCTGTTAGCCAGATCATTCAGTAGTTAAAAAAGTGACAACATTTTGGCCAGTGATTCTGTTGGCCAGATCATTCAGTAGTTACTGTAGTTATATAAGTGACAACATGTTGGTCAGTGTTTCTGTTAGCCAGATAATTCAGTAGTTACTGTAGTTATATAAGTGACAACATGTTGGTCAGTGTTTCTGTTAGCCAGATCATTCAGTAGTTATATAAGTGACAACATGTTGGTCAGTGTTGCTTTTGGCCAGATCATTCAGTAGTTACTGTAGTTATATAAGTGACAAAATGTTGGCCAGTGTTTCTGTTGGTCAGATCATTCAGTATTTACTGTAGTTATATAAGTGACAACATGTTGGTCAGTGTTTCTGTTGGCCAAATCATTCAGTTGTTACTGTAGTTATATAAGTGACAACATGTTGGTCAGTGTTTCTGTTGGCCAGATCATTCCGTAGTTACTGTAGTTAAATAATTGGCAACATGTTTGTCAGTGTTTCTGTTAGCCAGATCATTCAGTAGTTACTGTAGTTATATGTGACAACATGTTGGTCAGTGTTTCTGTTAGCTAGATCATTCAGTTGTTACTGTAGTTATATAAGTAACAACATGTTGGTCAGTGTTTCTGTTAGCCAGATCATTCAGTAGTTAGTTATATAAGTAACAACTTGTTGGTCAGTGTTTCTGTTAGCCAGATCATTCAGTAGTTATATAAGTAACAACATGTTGGTCAGTGTTTCTGTTAGCCAGATCATTCAATAGTAACTGTAGTTAAATAATTGGCAACATGTTGGTCAGTGTTTCTGTTGGCCAGATCATTCAGTAGTTACTGTAGTTATATAAGTGACAACATGTTGGTCAGTGTTTCTGTTAGCCAGATCATTCAGTAGATACTGTAGTTATATAACTAACAACATGTTGGTCAGTGTTTCTTTTAGCCAGATCATTCGGTAGTTAGATATTTAAGTAACAACATGTTGGTCAGTGTTTCTGTTAGCCAGATCATTCACTAGTAACTGTAGTTATATAATTGACAACATGTTGGTCAGTGTTTCTGTTGGCCAGATCATTCAGTAGTTATATAAGTGACAACATGTTGGCCAGTGGTTCTGTTGGTCAGATTATTCAGTATTTACTGTAGTTATATAAGTGACAACATGTTGGTCAGTGTTTCTGTTAGCCAGATCATTCAATAGTTACTGTAGTTATTTAAGTGACAACATGTTGGTCAGTGTTTCTGTTGGCCAGATCATTCAATTGTTACTGTAGTTATATAAGTGACAACATGTTGGTCAGTGTTTCTTTCAGCCAGATCATTCAGTAGTTACTGTAGTTATATAAGTGACAACATGTTTGTCAGTGTTTCTGTTAGCCAGATCATTCAGTAGTTACTGTAGTTATATGTGACAACATGTTGGTCAGTGTTTCCGTTAGCCAGATCATTCAGTAGTAACTGTAGTTATATAATTGACAACATGTTGGTCAGTGTTTCTGTTGGCCAGATCATTGAGTTGTTACTGTAGTTATATAAGTGACAACATGTTGGTCAGTGTTTCTGTTGGCCAGATCATTCAATTGTTACTGTAGTTACTTAAGTGACAACATGTTGGTCAGTGTTTCTGTTAGCCAGATCATTCAGTATTTACTGTAGTTATATAAGTGACAACATGTTGGTCAGTGTTTCTGTTGGCCAGATCATTTCGTAGTTACTGTAGTTATATAAGTGACAACATGTTTTTCAGTGTTTCTGTTAGCCAGATCATTCAGTAGTTACTGTAGTTATATGTGACAACATGTTGGTCAGTGTTTCTGTTAGCCAGATCATTCAGTAGTTAGTTATATAAGTAACAACATGTTGGTCAGTGTTTCTGTTAGCCAGATCATTCAGTAGTTATATAAGTAACAACATGTTGGTTAGTGTTTCCGTTAGCCAGATCATTCAGTAGTAACTGTAGTTATATAATTGACAACATGTTGGTCAGTGTTTCTGTTGGCCAGATCATTGAGTTGTTACTGTAGTTATATAAGTGACAACATGTTGGTCAGTGTTTCTGTTGGCCAGATCATTCAATTGTTACTGTAGTTATATAAGTGACAACATGTTGGTCAGTGTTTCTGTTAGCCAGATCATTCAGTAGTTAGTTATATAAGTAACAACTTGTTGGTCAGTGTTTCTGTTAGCCAGATCATTCAGTAGTTATATAAGTAACAACATGTTGGTCAGTGTTTCTGTTAGCCAGATCATTCAATAGTAACTGTAGTTAAATAATTGGCAACATGTTGGTCAGTGTTTCTTTTGGCCAGATCATTCAGTAGTTAAATAAGTGACAACATTTTGGCCAGTGTTTCTGTTGGCCAGATCATTCAGTAGTTACTGTAGTTATATAAGTGACAACATGTTGGTCAGTGTTTCTGTTAGCCAGATAATTCAGTAGTTACTGTAGTTATATAAGTGAAAACATGTTGGTCAGTGTTTCTGTTGGCCAGATCATTCAGTAGTTATAGTAGTTATATAAGTGACAACATGTTGGTCAGTGTTTCTGTTAGCCAGATAATTCAGTAGTGACTGTAGTTATATAAGTGACAACATGTTGGTCAGTGTTTCTGTTAGCCAGATCATTCAGTAGTTATATAAGTGACAACATGTTGGTCAAATTTGCTTTTGGCCAGATCATTCAGTAGTTACTGTAGTTATATAAGTGACATGTTGGCCAGTGTTTCTGTTGGTCAGATCATTCAGTATTTACTGTAGTTATATAAGTGACAACATGTTGGTCAGTGTTTCTGTTGGCCAGATCATTGAGTTGTTACTGTAGTTATATAAGTGACAACATGTTGGTCAGTGTTTCTGTTGGCCAGATCATTCAATTGTTACTGTAGTTATATAAGTGACAACATGTTGGTCAGTGTTTCTGTTAGCCAGATCATTCAGTAGTTAGTTATATAAGTAACAACTTGTTGGTCAGTGTTTCTGTTAGCCAGATCATTCAGTAGTTATATAAGTAACAACATGTTGGTCAGTGTTTCTGTTAGCCAGATCATTCAATAGTAACTGTAGTTAAATAATTGGCAACATGTTGGTCAGTGTTTCTTTTGGCCAGATCATTCAGTAGTTAAATAAGTGACAACATTTTGGCCAGTGTTTCTGTTGGCCAGATCATTCAGTAGTTACTGTAGTTATATAAGTGACAACATGTTGGTCAGTGTTTCTGTTAGCCAGATCATTCAGTAGATACTGTAGTTATATAACTAACAACATGTTGGTCAGTGTTTCTGTTAGCCAGATAATTCAGTAGTTACTGTAGTTATATAAGTGAAAACATGTTGGTCAGTGTTTCTGTTAGCCAGATCATTCAGTAGTTATATAAGTGACAACATGTTGGTCAAATTTGCTTTTGGCCAGATCATTCAGTAGTTACTGTAGTTATATAAGTGACATGTTGGCCAGTGTTTCTGTTGGTCAGATCATTCAGTATTTACTGTAGTTATATAAGTGACAACATGTTGGTCAGTGTTTCTGTTGGCCAGATCATTCCGTAGTTACTGTAGTTAAATAATTGGAACATGTTTGTCAGTGTTTCTGTTAGCCAGATCATTCAGTAGTTACTGTAGTTATATGTGACAACATGTTGGTCAGTGTTTCTGTTAGCCAGATCATTCAGTTGTTACTGTAGTTATATAAGTGACAACATGTTGGTCAGTGTTTCTGTTAGCCAGATCATTCAGTAGTTAGTTATATAAGTAACAACTTGTTGGTCAGTGTTTCTGTTAGCCAGATCATTCAGTAGTTATATAAGTAACAACATGTTGGTCAGTGTTTCTGTTAGCCAGATCATTCAATAGTAACTGTAGTTAAATAATTGGCAACATGTTGGTCAGTGTTTCTGTTGGCCAGATCATTCAGTAGTTACTGTAGTTATATAAGTGACAACATGTTGGTCAGTGTTTCTGTTAGCCAGATCATTCAGTAGATACTGTAGTTATATAACTAACAACATGTTGGTCAGTGTTTCTTTTAGCCAGATCATTCGGTAGTTAGATATTTAAGTAACAACATGTTGGTCAGTGTTTCTGTTAGCCAGATCATTCACTAGTAACTGTAGTTATATAATTGACAACATGTTGGTCAGTGTTTCTGTTGGCCAGATCATTCAGTAGTTATATAAGTGACAACATGTTGGCCAGTGGTTCTGTTGGTCAGATTATTCAGTATTTACTGTAGTTATATAAGTGACAACATGTTGGTCAGTGTTTCTGTTGGCCAGATCATTCAATTGTTACTGTAGTTATATAAGTGACAACATGTTGGTCAGTGTTTCTTTCAGCCAGATCATTCAGTAGTTACTGTAGTTATATAAGTGACAACATGTTTGTCAGTGTTTCTGTTAGCCAGATCATTCAGTAGTTACTGTAGTTATATGTGACAACATGTTGGTCAGTGTTTCCGTTAGCCAGATCATTCAGTAGTAACTGTAGTTATATAATTGACAACATGTTGGTCAGTGTTTCTGTTGGCCAGATCATTGAGTTGTTACTGTAGTTACTTAAGTGACAACATGTTGGTCAGTGTTTCTGTTAGCCAGATCATTCAGTAGTTATATAAATGACAACATGTTGGTCAGTGTTTCTGTTGGCCAGATCATTCAGTAGTTACTGTATTTATATAAGTGACAACATGTTGGTCAGTGTTTTTGTTGGCCAGATCATTCAGTAGTTACTGTTGTTATATAAGTGACAACATGGTTAACAGTGTTTCTGTTAGACAGATCATTCAATATTGCCAAAGCAACAATGTTTACAATAGACATTATAATAAAATAATGAATAATAATAATATCAAATGGTAGTAAATAATAATTTTTATTTATTTTTTAAAACAGCTATAAAATGGTAACATTCAATAGTAGAAATGTAAAAAAAAAGGCAAAACATGAAAAATGAAACTATAACTAACTTAGAACTAATCTCTCTCTCTGTCTGTCTGTTTGTCTCTCTCTCTGTCTGTCTGTTTGTCTCTCTCTCTGTCTGTCTGTTTGTCTCTCTCTGTCTGTCTGTTTGTCTTTCTCTCTGTCTTTCTGTTTGTCTTTCTCTCTGTCTGTCTGTTTGTCTCTCTCTCTGTCTGTCTGTTTGTCTCTCTGTCTTTCTGTTTGTCTTTCTCTCTGTCTGTCTGTTTGTCTCTCTCTCTGTCTGTCTGTTTGTCTCTCTCTCTGTCTGTCTGTTTGTCTCTCTCTCTGTCTTTCTGTTTGTCTCTCTCTCTGTCTGCCTGTTTGTCTCTCTCTCTGTCTGTCTGCCTGTTTGTCTCTCTCTCTGTCTGTCTGTCTGTTTGTCTCTCTCTCTGTCTGTCTGTTTGTCTCTCTCTGTCTGTCTGTTTGTCTCTCTCTCTGTCTCTCTGTTTGTCTCTCTCTCTGTCTCTCTGTTTGTCTCTCTCTGTCTGTCTGTTTGTCTCTGTCTCTCTGTCTGTCTGTTTGTCTCTCTCTCTGTCTGTCTGTTTGTCTCTGTCTGTCTGTCTGTTTGTATCTCTCTCTCTCTCTACATGTACTGTATGCTGTCACATATTGTATGCACTGAGGTGCGGTCTTCTTCTGTGGTGGTGTTATTTGTGTTAGGATTAATTCTTCTTCTGTGGTGGTGTTATTTGTGTTATGATTAATTCTTCTTCTTCTCTACTGTTGTTGTTGTTGTTTAGGCATCAGCCTGCTTATCCCTCCAGAGGCCATCCCCAGGGGAAAGATCTATGAGATATATCTCACCGCTCAGAAGAAAGAAGATTTAAGGTGGGGCTTTTTAACTCTAACTAACTGGCTGTACCCCTGCTGTGTGACTAACTGGCTGTTCCCCTGCTGTGTGACTAACTGGCTGTTCCCCTGCTGTGTGACTAACTGGCTGTTCCCCTGCTGTGTGACTAACTGGCTGTTCCCCTGCTGTGTGACTAACTGGCTGTTCCCCTGCTGTGTGACTAACTGGCTGTTCCCCCGTTGTGTGTGTGTGTGTGTGTGTGTGGTGTGTGTGTGTGTGTGTGTGTGTGTGTGTGTGTGTGTATCCACGTGTACCACGGCTAAGGGTTGTTCTTATGCACGACGCATCGCGGAGGGCCATATAATGTACCACAAACCTTCGAGGTGCTTTATTGCTATTATAAACTGGTTACCAACGTAATTAGACCAGAATAGAAAGAGGAGTGGGAGGCCCCGGTGCACAACTGAGCAAGAGGACAAGTGCATTAGTGTCTAGCTTGAGAAACAGACGCCTCACAAGTCCTCAACTGGCAGCTTCATTAAATAGTACCCGCAAAACACCAGTCTCAACGTCAACAATGAAGAGGCGACTCCGGGATGCTGGCCTTCTAGGCAGAGTTGCAAAGAAAAAGCCATATTTGCGGGTGCTATTTAAGGAAGCTGACAGTTTCTTAAACTAGACACTCTAATGTACTCTAATGTTGACGTTGAGATTGGTGGTTTGCATTTTGCTTTTCTTTCAAAAACAAGAAGAATTCTAAGTGACCCCAAACTTTTGAACGGTAGTGTATAATATATATATATATATATATATATATATATATATATATATATATATATATATAGTATACACATATATATATATATATATATATATATATATATATATATATATATATATAAAATGTGTCCACCACTGTGACCAAACACGCAACCTTCTGATCCAGAGGTATTATGGGATTACACCCATTGTCACGTCCTGGCCAGCATAAGGGTTAATTGTTATTGTAGTTTGGTCAGGACGTGGCAGAGGGTATTTGTTTTATGTGGTTCAGGGTGGTGTTTTTGTAGTAAGGGCATTTGATTTAGTATTCCGGGGTTTTTTGGGCACTGTTTGAGATTCATGCATTCTATGTTTAGTCTAGGTAGTCTGTTTCTATGTTGAGTTAATTGGGGTGGACTTCCAATTGAAGGCAGCTGTGTGGTGTTGCCTTTGATTGGAAGTCCTATATTAGTTGCGTGTGTTTGTCTGTGTGTTTGTGGGAGATTGTTCTGTGTTTAGCCTTGTGCCTTGCCAGACTGTTTGTTGATCGGTCGGTCTCTTTTTTGTTATTTTGGTGTTCATTTTGGAATTTATTAAAAGTCAAGATGAGCATACACATACCTGCGGCATTTCGGTCCTCCTTAACCAACGACAACTGTGACACCCATCTGCTAACCCGCCCACAACGCCCAGGCAAAACCCAAGGCTACTGGATGGTAATAGCGCTCACTGTTGCCCCTAGTGACCGGTTGTGACGTCCATCAGTCACTCTTCTGCCTGTGCGTGTTTGTTATTCCATAAGGAGCAGCTAAATGTGGCTACTATTACAACTAGATTTAACCAATAAGGCTGAGGGGGTGTGGTATATGGCCAATATACCACGACTAAGGGCTGTTCTTATGCACCCAGGTTATAATGTCTGTTATACCACGGGGCTGTCAGCCAGTCGGCATTCAGTGCTCGAAGCACCCAGGTTATAATGTCTGATATACCACGGCTGTCAGCCAGTCGGCATTCAGGGCTCGAAACACCCAGGTTATAATGTCTGATATAACACGGCTATCAGCCAGTCAGCATTCAGGGCTTGAAACACCCAGTTTATCATGGTAAATTAATAACAGGGCATGCTTTATACAAGTGCTGCTCTCTTTAAGTGAAATTAATTGTTGGGAAGCAGCTGTTTACTCAACGGGGTAAATTATTGCACCTGGGTTCAGAATAACAAACAAACACACTCATGCACACACATACACACACACACACACTCATACACACACACACATACACATACACACATACACAATCATACACACACAGGAGAACATACAGTGAGGGAAAAAAGTATTTGATCCCCTGCTGATTTTGTGCGTTTGCCCACTTACAAAGAAATGATCAGTCTATAATTTTAATGGTAGGTTTATTTGAACAGTGAGAGACAGAATAACAACAAAAAAATCCAAAAAAATGCATGTCAAAAATGTTATAAATTGATTTGCATTTTAATGAAAACAGAAAAACGCATGTCAAAAATGTTATAAAATGATTTGCATTTTAATTAGGGAAATAAGTATTTGACCCCTCTGCAAAACATGACTTAGTACTTGGTGGCAAAACCCTTGTTGGCAATCACAGAAGTCAGACGTTTGTTGTAGTTGGCCACCAGGTTTGCACACATCTCAGGAGGGATTTTGTCTCACTCCTCTTTGCAGATCTTCTCCAAGTCATTAAGGTTTCGAGGCTGACGTTTGGCAACTCGAACCTTCAGCTCCCTCCACATATTTTCTATAGGATTAAGGTCTGGAGACTGGCTAGGCCACTCCAGGACCTTAATGTGCTTCTTCTTGAGTCACTCCTTTGTTGCCTTGGCCGTGTGTTTTGGGTCATTGTCATGCTGGAATACCCATCCACGACCCATTTTCAATGCCCTGGCTGAGGGAAGGAGGTTCTCACCCAAGATTTGACGGTACATGGCCCCGTCCATCGTCCCTTTGATGCAGTGAAGTTGTCCTGTCCCCTTAGCAGAAAAACACCCCCAAAGCATAATATTTCCACCTCCATGTTTGACGGTGGAGATGGTGTTCTTGGGGTCATAGGCAGCATTCCTCCTCCTCCAAACACGGCGAGTTGAGTTGATGCCAAAGAGCTCCATTTTGGTCTCATCTGACCACAACACTTTCACCCAGTTGTCCTTTGAATCGTTCAGATGTTCATTGGCAAACTTCAGACGGGCATATATATGTGCTTTCTTGAGCAGGGGGACCTTGCGGGCGCTGCAGGATTTCAGTCCTTCACGGCGTAGTGTGTTACCAATTGTTTTCTTGGTGACTATGTTCCCAGCTGCCTTAGGATCATTGACAAGATCCTCCCGTGTAGTTCTGGGCTGATTCCTCACCGTTCTCATGATCATTGCAACTCCACAAGGTGAGATCTTGCATGGAGCCCCAGGCCGAGGGAGATTGACAGTTCTTTTGTGTTTCTTCCATTTGCGAATAATCGCACCAACTGTTGTCACCTTCTCACCAAGCTGCTTGGCGATGGTCTTGTAGCCCATTCCAGCCTTGTGTAGGTCTACAACCTTGTCCCTGACATCCTTGGAGAGCTCTTTGGTCTTTGCCATGGCGGAGAGTTTGGAATCTGATTGATTGATTGCTTCTGTGCACAGGTGTCTTTTATACAGGTAACAAGCTGAGATTAGGAGCACTCCCTTTAAGAGTGTGCTCCTAATCTCAGCTCGTTACCTGTATAAAAGACACCTGGGAGCCAGAAATCTTTCTAATTGAGAGGAGGTCAAATACTTATTTCCCTCATTAAAATGCAAATCAATTTCTCCACCCTCTCCGAGTTGGGCATCTCCGGCGCGGCTCACTCTTGGATTGCGTCCTACCTGACAGGTCACTCCTATCAGGTGGCGTGGCGAGAATCCGTCTCCGCACCACGTGCTCTCACCACTGGTGTCCCCCAGGGCTCAGTTCTAGGCCCTCTCCTATTCTCGCTCTACACCAAGTCACTTGGCTCTGTCATATCCTGACATGGTCTCTCCTATCATTGCTACGCAGACAACACACAATTAACCTCTCTGGGCTAGGCGGGACGAATTCGTCCCACCTACGCAACAGCCAGTGTAATCCAGTGGCGCGATTTTCAAATACCTTAAAAATCCTATTACTTCAATTTCTCAAACATATGACTATTTTACAGCTATTTAAAGACAAGACTCTCGTTAATCTAACCACACTGTCCGATTTCAAAAAGGCTTTACAACGAAAGCAAAACATTAGATTATGTCAGCAGAGTACCCAGCCAGAAATAATCAGACACCCATTTTTCAAGCTAGCATATAATGTCACAAAAACCCAGAAGACAGCTAAATGCAGCACTAACCTTTGATGATCTTCATCAGATGACAACCCTAGGACATTATGTTATACAATACATGCATGTTTTGTTGAATCAAGTTCATATTTATATCAAAAACCAGCTTTTTACATTAGCATGTGACGTTCAGAACTAGCATACCCCCCCTGCAAACTTCTGGGGAATTTACTAACAATTTACAAAATTACTCACGATAAACGTTCACAAAAAGCATAACAATTATTTTAAGAATTATAGATACAGAACTCCTCTATGCACTCGATATGTCCGATTTTAAAATAGCTTTTTGGTGAAAGCACATTTTGCAATATTCTAAGTACATAGCCCAGCCATCACGGGCTAGCCATTTAGACACCCGGCAAGTTTAGCCTTCACCAAAATCAGATTTACTATAACAAAAATGTTATTACCTTTGTTGTCTTCGTCAGAATGCACTCCCAGGACTTCTACTTCAATAACAAATGTTGGTTTGGTCCCAAATAATCCATCGTTATATCCAAATAGCGGCGTTTTGTTCGTGCGTTCCAGACACTATCCTAAAGGGTAAATCAGGGTTACGAGCATGGCGCAATTCGTGACAAAAAAATTCTAAATATTCCATTACCGTACTTCGAAGCATGTCAACCGCTGTTTAAAATCAATTTTTATGCAATTTATCTCGTAAAAAAGCGATAATATTCCGACCGGGAATCTCCTTTTCGGTAAACAGAGGAAAAAACACAAAGACGGGGGCGGCCAGTGCACGCGCCTAAGCCCACTGTCCCTTGATTGGCCACTTGAGAAAGGCGATAATGTGTTTCAGCCTGGGGCTGGAATGACGACATTCAGGTTTTTCCCGGGCTCTGAGAGCCTATTGGAGCCGTGGGAAGTGTCACGTTACCGCAGAGATCCTAAGTTTTGGAAAGAGATGTCAAAGAAAGACAATAAATGGTCAGACAGGCCACTTCCTGTAAAGGAATCTCTCAGGTTTTGACCTGCCATTTGAGTTCTGTTATACTCACAGACACCATTCAAACAGTTTTAGAAACTTTAGGGTGTTTTCTATCCAAAGCCAATAATTATATGCATATTCTAGTTACTGGGCAGGAGTAGTAACCAGATTAAATCGGGTACGTTTTTTTATCCGGCCGTGTCAATACTGCCCCCTACCCCCAACAGGTTAATCTTCTCCTTTCCCCCTTCTGATAACCAGGTGGCAAATCGCATCTCTGCATGTCTGGCAGACATATCAGTGTGGATGACGGATCATCACCTCAAGCTGAACCTCGACAAGACGGAGCTGCTCTTCCTCCCGGGGAAGGACTGCCCGTTCCATGATCTCGCCATCACGGTTGACAACTCCATTGTGTCCTCCTCCCAGAGTGCTAAGAGCCTTGGTGTGACCCTGGACAACACCCTGTCGTTCTCCGCTAACATCAAGGCGGTGACCCGATCCTGTAGGTTCATGCTCTACAACATTCGCAGAGTACGACCCTGCCTCACACAGGAAGCGGCGCAGGTCCTAATCCAGGCACTTGTTATCTCCCGTCTGGATTACTGCAACTCGCTGTTGGCGGGGCTCCCTGCCTGTGCCATTAAACCCCTACAACTCATCCAGAACGCCGCAGCCCGTCTGGTGTTCAACCTTCCCAAGTTCTCTCAATTCACCCTGCTCCTCCGCACACTCCACTGGCTTCCAGTTGAAGCTCGCATCTGCTACAAGACCATGGTGTTTGCCTACGGAGCTGTGAGGGAACGGCACCTCTGTACCTTCAGGCTCTGATCAGTCCCTACACCCAAAGAAGGGCACTGCGTTCATCCACCTCTGGCCTGCTGGCCCCCCTAACTCTGCGGAAGCACAGTTCCCGCTCAGCCCAGTCAAAACTGTTCGCTGCTCTGGCACCCCAATGGTGGAACAAGCTCCCTCACGACGCCAGGACAGCGGAGTCAATCACCACCTTCCGGAGACACCTGAATCCCCACCTCTTTAAGGAATACCTAGGATAGGATTAAGTAATCCTTCTAACCCTCCCCCCCACCCTCCCCCCAAAAAAGATATAGATGTACTATTGTAAAGTGGTTGTTCCACTGGATATCATAAGGTTAATACACCAATTTGTAAGTCGCTCTGGATAAGAGCGTAAATGTAAATGTAAATTTATAACATTTTTGACATGCGTTTTTTCGTATTTTTGTTGTTGTTATTCTTTCTCTCACTGTTCAAATAAACCTACCATTAAAATTATAGACTGATCATTGCTTTGTCAGTGGGCAAATGTACAAAATCAGCAGGGATCAAATACTTTTTTCCCTCACTGTATCTCTTCAGTAGTAAATTAGGATTCTGTAGTTTACCATGGAGTAAGACTGTAATTTATTATCAGTAGTTTATCACCATAGAGTAAGACTAGTTAATTCTCGGTAGTTATTGCCATAGAGTAAGACTGTAGTTTATTCTCAATAGTTTATTACCATAGAGTAAGACTGTAGTTTATTACCATAGAGTAAGACTGTAGTTTATTCTCAGTAATTTATCACCATAGAGTAAGACTGTAGTTTATTCTCAGTAGTTTATTACCATAGAGTAAGACTGTAGTTTATTACCATAGAGTAAGACTGTAGTTTATTCTCAGTAGTTTATTGCCATATAGTAAGACTGTAGTTTATTCTCAGTAGTTTATTACCATAGAGTAACACTGTAGTTTATTACCATAGAGTAAAACAAATTGTATTAGTCACTTAGACTGTAGTTTATTCTCAGTAATTTATCACCATAGAGTAAGACTGTAGTTTATTCTCAGTAGTTTATTACCATAGAGTAAGACTGTAGTTTATTCTCAGTAGTTTATTGCCATAGAGTTACACTGTAGTTTATTATCATAGAGTAAGACTGTAGTTTATTACCATAGAGTAACACTGTAGTTTATTCTCAGTAGTTTATTACCATAGAGTAAGACTGTAGTTTATTCTCAGTAGTTTATTACCATAGAGTAAGACTAGTTTATTCTCAGTAATTTATCACTATAGAGTAAGACTATAGTTTATTCTCAGTGGTTTATCACCATAGAGTAAGACTGTAGTTTATTACCATAGAGTAAGACTGTAATTTATTACCATAGAGTAAGACTGTAGTTTATTCTCAGTAGTTTAAATCAAATGAAATCAAAACAAATTGTATTAGTCATATACACATGGTTAACAGATGTGAATGCGAGTGTAGCGAAATGCTTGTGCTTCTAGTTCCGACAGTGCAGAAATATCTAACAACTAATCTAACAATTCCCCAACAACTACCTTATACACACAAATGTAAAGGGTTGAGTGAGAATATGTACAGTTGAAGTGGGAAGTTTACATACACTTAGGTTGCAGTCATTAATAACTTCTATGGGCTAGGTGGGACGCTAGCATCCCACCTGCGGGACACAGCCAGTGAAATATCAGGGCGGAAAATTCAAAAACAACAAAATGTCATAATTCAACTTTCTCAAACATACAACTATTTTACACCATTTTAAATATACACTTCTCCTTGATGTAACCACATTGTCTGAATTTTCTAAAACTGTTTGAATGGTGTCTGTAAGTATAACAAAACTCATATGGCAGGCAAAAACCTGAGAAAAACGAAAGAATTTTGTGGCTGTACTATTTTTCGAGTCATTGCTAATAGATCACACAGTGACAAAGGATTCAGTTCGCACTTCCTACGGCTTCCACTAGATATCAACGATCTTTATAAAGTTGTTTGAAGCATCTATGATGAACAGAGACCGGATGACAAGGAAGAGAAGTTGACGTCCCTGGGATGTCGTCACTTCATTATTGCTCGCACCTGCGCATTCATGTGAGTTCATGTGAGGCGAGACATTTTTCAAAAACGTTTTTCAAGACACAGGAGAGGTCGGGTTGAAACATTATTGATGTTTCACGTTAAAAATGGCTCTAAAGTTTTATGCTAAACAACGTTTGACATGTTTGAACAAACGTAAATAGATAATTTTTTTAAACTTTTCGTCGTGACTTCCCCCCCACCCTACTTTTGAGTAGCCTACCGAAGCGCTATCAACATGGAATAACTTGGAGTTATTTGGACATAAATTATGAACTTTGTCGAAAGAAACCACATTTGTTGTGGACCTGGGATTTCTGGAAGTGCCAATGGATGAAGATAATCAAAGGTAAGCGATTATTGACAATAGTATTATTGATATTAGATGGTTACAAGATGGTGCTAACCTGTATATCCTAGCCTATTGTTCTTAGCACAGCACCCCGTTTATTGCAAAGTGTGATTTCCCAGTAAAGTTGTTTAGAAATCTGGCAATGCAGTAGCATTTACGAAATGTTAAACTATAATTATTTGAATGACAATATTATAATTTACCAATGTTTTCGAATAGTAATTTTGTAAATTGTAACGTTGATTCACCGGAAGCATTTGAGGGGGAAAAAAATTCTGAATTTCACCGCTACTGTAAAATGCTATTTTTGGATATAAATATGAACTTGATGGAACAAAAAATGCATGTATTGTATAACATAATGTTCTAGGAGTGTCATCTGAGGAAGATTGTCAAAGGTTAGTGCATAATTTTAGCTGGTTATCTGCTTTTGGTGACGCCTGTCTTTGAATTGACAAAACATTACACACAGCTATTTTCAATGTACTCTCCTAACATAACCTAACTTTATGCTTTTGCCGTAAAGCCTCTTTGAAATCGGACAATGTGGTTGGATTTAGGAGATGTTTATCTTTCAAATGGTGAAAAATAGTTGATTGTTTGAGAAATTGAAATTATTAGATTCTTGCAGTTTTGAATTTCCCGCCATGGTCTCTTGACAATAAATCCCAATACCGGGCAGGGATCCTCAACAGGTTTTAAATTGGGTACGTTTTTCATCCGGCCGTGAAAATACTGCCCCCTAGCCCAGACAGGTTAAAACTCATTTTTCAACACTCCACACATTTTTTGTTAACCTGTTGGGTCTAGGGGGCAGCATTTGCACGTCTGGATAAAAAAAATGTACCCGATTTAATCTGGTTACTAATCCTACCCAGTAACTAGAATATGCATATACTTATTATATATGGATAGAAAACACTCTAAAGTTTCCAAAACTGTTTGAATGGTGTCTGTGAGTATAACAGAACTCATTTGGCAGGCAAAACCCTGAGACATTTTCTGACAGGAAGTGGATACCTGATGTGTTGTATTGACTTTAAAGCTATCCCATTGAAAAACACAGGGGTTTAGGAATATTTTGGCACTTCCTATTGCTTCCACTAGATGTCACCAGCCTTTACAAAGTGTTTTGAGTCTTCTGGAGGGAGATCTGACCGAACAAGAGCCATGGAACGGTGATGTCCCATTAGACACCTGGCGCGCTACTTCATGTTGGGTACCCTCGTTCCAATACGTTATAAAAGGCTATGCATTCGTCCACCTTGAATATTATTCATGTTCTGGTTAAAAAAGGCCCTAATGATTTATGCTATACAACGTTTGACATGTTTGAACGAACGGAAATATATTTTTTCCCCTCGTTCATGACGAGAAGTCCGGCTGGCTTACATCATGTGCTAACGAGACGGAGATTTTTGGACATAAATGATGAGCTTTTTTGAACAAAACTACATTCGTTATGGACCTGTGATACCTGGAAGTGACATCTGATGAAGAGAATCAAAGGTAATGGATTATTTACATAGTATTTTCGATTTTAGATCTCCCCAACATGACGTCTAGTCTGTATCGCAACGCGTATTTTTCTGGGCACAGTGCTCAGATTATTGCAAAGTGTGATTTCCCAGTAAGGTTATTTTTAAATCTGGCAAGTTGATTGCGTTCAAAAGATGTAAATCTATAATTCTTTAAATGACAATATAATATTTTACCAATGTTTTCTAATTTTAATTATTTAATTTGTGACGCTGACTTGACTGCCGGTTATTGGAGGGAAACGATTTCCTCAACATCAATGCCATAGTAAAACGCTGTTTTTGTATATAAATATGAACTTGATAGAACTAAAAATGCATGCATTGTCTAACATAATGTCCTAGGAGTGTCATCTGATGGAGATTGTAAAAGGTTAGTGTATCATTTTAGCTGGTTTTATGGTTTTGGTGACCCTGTCTTTGACTTGACAAAACATTACACACAACTCTTGTAAATGTACTGTCCTAACATACTCTAAATTTATGCTTTCGCCGTAAAACCTTTTTGAAATCGTAAAACGTGGTTAGATTAAGGAGATGTTTATCTTTCAAATGGTGTAACATAGTTGTATTTTTGAAAAATTTGAATTTTGACATTTATTTGGATTCAAATTTGCCGCTCTTGAAATGCACCTGCTGTTGATGGAGTGCACCACAGGTGGCACGCTAGCGTCCCACCTAGCCCCAAGAGGTTAACAAACTATAGTTTTGGCAAGTCAGTTAGGACATCTGCTTCGTGCGTGACACAAGCAATTTCCAAACGCCTGAAGGTACCACGTTAATCTGTACAAACAATAGTACGCAAGTATAAACACCAAGGGACCACGCAGCCGTCATACCGCTCAGAAAGGAGACGCGTTCTGTCTCCTAGAGATGAACGTACTTTGGTGCGAAAAGTGCAAATCAATCCCAGAACAACAGCTAAGGACCTTGTGAAGATGCTGGAGGAAATAGGTACAAAAGTATCTATATCCACAGTAAAAACGAGTCCTATATCGACATAACCTGAAAGGCAGCTCAGCAAGGAAGAAGCCACTGCTCCAGAACCGCCATAAAAAAAAAGCCAGACTATGGTTTGCAACTGCACATGGGGACAAAGATCGTGCTTTTTGGAGAAATGTCCTCTGGTCTGATGAAACAAAAATAGAACTGTTTGGCCATAATGACCATCGCTATGTTTGGAGGAAAAAAGGGGCGGCTTGCAAGCTGAAGAACAGCATCCCAACCATGAAGCATGGGGGTGGCAGCATCTTGTTGTGGGGGTGGTTTGCTGCAGGAGGGACTGGTGCACTTCACAAAATAGATGACATCATGAGGCAGGAAAATGGTGTGGATATATTGCAACATCTCAAGACATCAGTCAGGAAGTTGAGGCTTGGTTGCAAATTGTCACATCCTGACCATAGAAAGATGTTATTTTCTATGGTAGAGTATGTCAGGGTGTGACAGTTTTTTTTTGTAGGTTTTCTATTTCTATGTTTAGGTTCTAGTTTTGTATTTCTATGTTGGGGTTTTGTTTGGGATGATCTCCAATTAGAGGCAGCTGGTCCTCGTTGTCTCTAATTGGAGATCATACTTAAGTAGGGGTTTTTCACCTGGGTTTTGTGGGTGATTAATTTTGAGTTGTTTATGTGTTCATCTCTGCGTCACGTTTTTTTTACATTTTTTTATTTCAGTGTATTTATATATTGCATAGTTTCACAGTATAAATAAATATGTGGAACGACACACACGCTGCACTTTGGTCTGCTCATTCCTACGACAGCCGTGACACAAATGGGTCTTCCAAATGGACATTGACCCCAAGCGTACTTCCAAAGTTGTGGCAAAATGGCTTAAGGACAAGAAAGTCAAGGTATTGGAGTGGCCATCACAAAGCCCTGACCTCAATCGTATAGAAATTGTGGGCAGAACTGAAAAAGCATGTGAGAGCAAGGAGGCCTACAAACCTGACTCAGTTACACCAGCTCTGTCAGGAGGAATGGGCCAAAATTCACCCAACTTATTTTAGGAAGCTTGTGGAAGGCTACTCAAAACGTTTGACCCAAGTTACGCAATTTAATGGCAATGCTACCAAATACTAATTGAGTGTATGTAAACTTCTGACCCACTGGGAATGTGATGAAAGAAATAAAAGCTGAAATAAATAATTCTCTCTACTATTATTCTGACATTTAACATTCTTCAAATAAAGTGGGGATCCCAACTGACCTAAAACAGGGAATTTTTACTAGGATTAAATGTCAGGAATTGTGAAAAACTGAGTTTAAATGTATTTGGCTAAGTTGTGTGTAATCTTCTGACTTCAACTGTACATATACATACAGTATATGGATGAGGCAAGGTGCAATAGATGGTATAAAATACAGTATAAATCAAATCAAAATATACATGTGATATGAGGACCCCTTCGAGTGTCACGGTTGTCATTGGGAAAGGAGGACCAAAATGCAGCAGGTATGTGGTTGCTCATCTTGAACTTTTATTAGACTCAAAATGAACACCAAAATAACGAAACGAACTCACGATCAACGAACAGTCTTCTCAGGCTCACACACGCTAGACAAGAAACAATCTCCCACAAAACCTACACCAAACAATTACCCATATATAGGACTCTCAATCAGAGGCAACGAGGAAGCACCTGCCTCCAATTGAGAGTCCCAAACCCCCATTAACCTAACATAGAAATACACTCACTAGACTAAACATAGAAATACATAAACCTAGAACATAAACCAAAACCCGGAAATAATAAATCAAACGCCCTTCTACAAAAACACCACCCCAAACCACATAAAACAAATACCCTCTGCCACGTCCTGACCAAACTACCATAACAATTAACCCTTATACTGGTCAGGACGTGACATCGAGATACAATCCCGCTAATGGGATTGGTTGGACAACAACCAGTGAGATAGCACGGCGCGATATTCAAAACAAAATTATCTCAAAATTAAAATTCAAGTATTATACGGCATTTTAAAGATACTCTACTCGTTAATCCAATCACATTGTCCGATTTCAAGCACGATAGCCATCACAAAACCAGATATACAGCTAAAATTAAGCACTAACCTTTGACAATCTTCATCAGATGACACTCCTAGGACATCATGTTAGACAACAATGCATTTTTTGTTCGATCCAGTTTATATTTATATCCAAAAACCCAATTTTTACATTGGCGTGTGACGTTCAGAAAATGTTTTCTCCCCATAACTCCCTGTGAATAGGCACATTTAATTTACAGAAGAACTCATAAAAGTTGATAGAATTTATAACAATTATTTAAAGAATTAGAGATAATCTACTCCTTTATGCAACCACTTTGTCAGATTTCAAAATAACGTTACTGAAAAAGCACATTGTTCAATATTCTGAGTACAGAACTTAGCCTTCAATGCTAAGCTATACAGTTAGCCAACAACCACGGCGTCAACAAATCTCTAACAATTTGTTCGAAATATTTACTTACCTTTGCTGATCTTCGGCGGAATGCACTCGGATGGGCACCCACTTCCACAAGAAATGTTCATTTGTTCTGCAAAGTCCATAATTTATGTCCAAATGCGTCCGTTTTGTTGACCCATCCAGAACACTTTACAATGCCATGTGGCGTGGACGCAAATCCATAGACGAAATGTTCAAAGTTCCATTGCCGTTTGTAGAAACACGTCAAACGATGTTTACAATCAATCCTTTAGGGTATTTTTTAACGTAAAATTGCGATAATTTTACAACCAATACGTGTTCATCCCAGAAGAAAAATAAAAAAACAACAAAGTCACGTGCATCTCCTCAGACTGGCCAGTGACTGACTGAGCCATAATTTTCTGCCCGGTAACAGATGACGGTTGAAACCAGTTCCTAAAGATTGTTGACAGCCAATGGAAGAGTTAGGAGATGCAACATAAATCCTATGTCACTGTAGTTTTTCAAGGGATTCAAAACAAAACTACATTTCTAATTTCTCCCACTTCCTGATTCAATTTTTCTCAGGTTTTTTGCCTGCCATATGAGTTATGTTATACTCACAGACACCATTCAAACCGTTTTAGAAACTTCAGAGTGTGTTCTATCCAAATCTACTAATAATATGCAGATTCTATTTTCTGGGCCAGAATAGTAACCTGTTTAAATTGGGTACGTTTTTCATCCGGCCGTGAAAATACTGCCCCCTAGCCCCAACAGGTTATTAATGTAAGATATGTAAACATTATTAAAGTGGCATTATTTAAAGTGGCATTGTTTAAAGTGACTAGTGATCCATTTATTAAAGTGGCCAGTGCTTGGGTCTCAATGTAGGCAGCAGCCTCTCTGAGTTAGTGATTGCTGTTTAGCAGTCTGATGGCCTTGAGATAGAAGCTATTTTTCAGTCTCTCGATCCCAGCTTTAATGCACCTGTACTGACCTCGCCTTCTGGATGGTAGCGGGGTGAACAGGCAGTGGCTCGGGTGGTTATTGTCCTTGATGATCTTTTTGGCCTGTCCAGGAGCCAATTGCACAGGGCGAGGTTGAGACCCAGGGCCTCCAGCTTGATGATGAGCTTGGAGGGTACTATGTTGTTGAATACTGAGCTGTAGTCAATGAACAGCATTCTTACATAGGTATTCCTCTTGTCCAGATGGGTTAGGGCAGTGTACAGTGTGATGGCAATTTTTTTAGTCAGTGGACCTATTGGGGCGGTAAGCAAACTGAAGTGGGTCTAGGGTGGCCGGTAAGGTGGGGGTGATATGATCCTTGACTAGTCTCTCAAAGCACTTCATGATGACAGAAGTGAGTGCTACGGGGCGATAGTCATTTAGTTCAGTTACCTTTGCCTTCTTCAGTACAGGAACTATGGTGGCAATCTTGAAGCATGTGGGGACAGCAGACTGGGATAGGGAGAGATTACCTAGCGATTGAATATGTCTGTAAGCATGCCAGCTGGTCTGCGCATGCTCTGAGGGCGCGTCTAGGGATGTCGTCTGGGCTGGCAGCCTTGCGAGGGTTAACACGTTTAAATGTATAACTCACGTCGGCCACGGAGAAGGGGGGGGGGGGGGGCGCAGTTCTTGTTAGTGGGCCACAACGGTGGCACTGTATTATATTCAAAGCGGACAAAGAAGGTGTTTAGTTTGCCTGGAAGCATGACGTGGCTGGTTTTCTTTTTGTAGTCCGTGATTTCCTGTAGACCCTGCCACATACGTCTCATGTCTGAGCCGTTGAATTGCTACTCCACTTTGTCCCTGTACCGGCATTCCGCTTGCTTGATTGCCTTGCGGAGGGAATAACTACACTATTTATATTCAGCCTTATTCCCAGGCCTCTTTTCATGGCTAAATGCGGTGTTTCGCGCTTTCAGTTAGGGTTTCAGCACGGTTTCTGGTTAGGGTAGGTTTAAATAATCACAGTGAGTACAACATCTCCAATGCACTTTCTTATAAACTCACTCACCGAGTCAGCGTATTGGTCGATGTTGTTCTCTGAGGCTGACGGGAACATATCTCGGTTCATATGATCAAAACAATCTTGAAGTGTGGATTCCGATTGGTCAGACAAGCATTGAATGGTTCTAGTCACTGGTACATCCTGTTTGAGTTTCTGCCTATAGGAGGGTCCTATAAGACGGTAGGAGCGAGATTGCGTCATGGTCGGATTTGCCGAAGGGAGGGCGCAGGAGGGCTTTGTATGCATCGCGGAAATTAGAATAGCAGTGATCGAGTGTATTACCCCTGAGTGTACTACAATCAATATGCTAATAGAATAGAGGTAGCCTTGTTCTCAAATTTCCTTTGTTAAAATCCCCAGCTACAATAAATGCAGCCTCAGAATATATGGTTTCCAGTTTACATAGAGTCCAGTGAGGTTCCTTGAGGGCCGTCGTGGGGTCTGCTTGAGGGGGAATGTACACAGCTGTTTACGATAACTGATGAGAATTCTCTTGGGAGGTAATATGGCCAGCATTCGATTGTAAGGAATTCTAGGTCGGGTGAGCAGAAGGACTTGAGTTCCTGTGTGTTGTTATGGTTACACAATGAGTCATTAATCATGAAGCATACACCCCTGCCCTTCCTCTTCCCAGTGAGGTGTTTATCTCTTTCGGAGCGATGCATGGAGAAGCCCGGTGGCTGAACCGATTCCGACAACATATCCCGAGAGAGCCGTGTTTCCGTGAATTAGAGGATGTTACAATCTCTGATGTCTCTCTGGAACGCAACACTTTGCTCGAATTTCGTCTACCTTGTTGTCAAGAGACTGGACATTGGCGAGTAGTATACTCGGGAACGGTGTGCGATGTGCACGTCTACGGAGCCTGACCAGGAGGCCGTTAATTACCATAGAGTTTGACTGCAGCTTATTCTTCACACTGCATGGCCTTGTTAACAAGGATCATTGCAGCTCACAGCACCAGTACCAGTTAGCCAGCTCCACTGATGTAAAGGGTTCACTAGCTAGCTACTGCAGATTATCTAGATGGTAAAGTAGACCCACGTCAGATCATTAGTGACTCTAAACAACTCATGAATAAAGCCCTGCTGTCTTTCCTCCTCCACCTTGCTCCCTTAAATCTCTCTCCCACCCCAACATCTCTCCCCCAACCCTTATACACCCCCTCTCCCCTTTGGCACCTACCCTCATCTAACCCTTCCCCACTACCCTCTACCACCCTCTCCTCCCGTCTCCCCTCTGCCTCTACCCTCTACCACCCTCTCCTCCCGTCTCCCCTCTGCCCCTACCCTCTACCACCCTCTCCTCCCGTCTCCCCTCTGCCCCTACCCTCTACCACCCTCTCCTCCCGTCTCCCCTCTGCCCTGTACCCTCTACCACCCTCTCCTCCCGTCTCCCCTCTGCCCCTACCCTCTTCCACCCTCTCCTCCCGTCTCCCGTCTCCCCTCTGCCCTGTACCCTCTACCACCCTCTCCTCTCGTCTCCCCTCTGCCCCTACCCTCTACCACCCTCTCCTCCCGTCTCCCCTCTGCCCCTACCCTCTACCACCCTCTCCTCCCCTCTGCCCCTCTGCCCCTACCCTCTACCACTCCCTCCTCCCGTCTTCCCTCTGCCCCTACCCTCTACCACCCTCTCCTCCCGTCTCCCCTCTGCCCCTACCCTCACCTACCCCCTCCTCCCCTCTGCCTACTCCCCATAACCACTCCTCTCTCTCCACCCATGCAGGTTACCCTTGGTGGGCTGCCAGACCCTGCTGAGTCCCATAGTGAGCTGTGGTCCTCCGGGGGTGGTTCTGACGCGGCCCACCATTCTCAGCATGGACCATTGTTCTGACGCCTGTCCTGAGAACTGGGCCATCAGGCTGAAGAAACAGAACTACGAAGGCGTCTGGGAGGTGAGAACACACACACACACACACACACACACACACACACACACACACACACACACACACACACACCACACACACACACACACACACACACACACACACACACACGTATTCACACACACACACACACACACACACACACACACACACCGTATTCACACAAACCACACACACACACACATATTCACACGTGAGAGGAACAGCATTACAGCTAGATTACTTTATTTTTTTAGCCCTTTTTTTTGCAGGTTTTTGTTCCAGCCCAACTAACACAGCTGATTCAACTAACTAATTGAGCAAACCCAGAAGCTATGGGTTTTGAGGAAATAGAACGATCACAGGGAACTCCATAGGACGGCGCACAAATAGCCCAGCGCCGTCCGGGGTAGAGGATGGTTTGGGGGGGGCTAAGATAGGTTGGGCCTGGTTAGTACTGGGAATACCAAGTGCTGTAAGCAAAAAATAATAATAATAATAATAAAATATGTATTAAAAAAATATCAATCATGTGAAGTTATTCAAAAGGAATTCAATTCTCTCTTCAAATGTCTCCTTTGACATTTAAATTGCATATAACCTCAAGGTACTTCTAAAACGCTGTGCTTCTGACCCCCCTGACACCAATTACAAAGACCCCTCTATACAGTACTGGCCTCTGGGCAGTTCCCCTCTCTACTCTACCTGTAGACTACATTAGAAAGCAGCGCAGAGATCCAACCTCCCCTCACCTTCATATAAATTCTTCAATGTCTGTGTGTCGGCTCAGGAATACTGTATGTCAGAGTAGAGAGAGAGTAGAGAGAGAGTAGAGAGAGTAGAGAGAGAGAGTGAGAGTGTGAGAGAGAGTGAGAGTGAGAGTGAGAGAGAGAGAGAGAGAGAGAGAGAGAGAGAGAGAGAGAATGCGTCAAATCAAGTATACTTTAAATGCCCGGATATCGTAGTCATTGAGGCCTTTGACAACAGCTGATCGTTAGATATGGGGGGTGTGCTGCTGAAATCAACCAATAGCAGGAAACAACGCCATCAAGCATGACGCTTTCTCCGTATGTGAATTTTCTAAAAATCTAGTATGGTTTCAAATGCCAGGATGTTGCACTCATCTCACCTCTTCATCTAGTAGAATTAGATGTACATACTTAACCACAATGCATTTGGAAGAGGTGGGCTGAGAGTGATTAGGCCCCTTCAAGTAGCCATACCGTACAACTCAACAAGGCAACTTCATTTGGAACGAATAGCGAAGCTTCTGCTGTGGTGATCAAATGTAGGCTAAGTGTTTTTTGGTTTTTTTATGATCACAAGTATTTAATCGTAGGCTACATCTTTGAAATAAGTATTACATTTTTTGGGGGGGGTGCGAGGAATTTCTGTTTGTAGTTCTCGTGTCCTTCGTCAGAGCTTTGAAACTAAATCCCCCCCAAAAAACATATTTTGATTTGTGAATGCGTTGGTTATTGATCAGGCCTTTTGAACATATGGATTGGTTTAGTTCTGTAGACTAGGCTACCTATTGAATTATTTAATTTATGGATCAAGCCTTAGCAGTCATTCTGATCTCGTTCTCAATGATCAGTGCTTTAGTTTATTATGTTACGGTCTAGCGGTTCTGAATATGTGATGCTGCTGACTGTCCACGTTGTTTTGCAATATAATTTTGATTTGAACATTTTAACAGTTTTAGTGTGGGTACTAGGCTACACAGTCGGTTGAAATTGAACCAAATGATCAGTTTCTGTCTTCAGTCCTTTTTAAATAGGATAGATGGGCTATGTGGGCTACGGTATAGGTCTAATGTTATAGTCTGTCTATAACCAGCCTGAGTAGGTCTATAACCAGCCTGAGTAGGTCTATAACTCCATTAGGTTGAATGTTATAGTCTGTCTATAACCAGCCTGAGTAGGTCTATATCTCCATTAGGTCCAATGTGATAATCTGTCTATAACCAACCTGAGTAGGTCTATAACCAGCCTGAGTAGGTCTATATCTCTATTAGGTTGAATGTGACATTCTGTCTATAACCAGCCTGAGTAGGTCTATAACCAGCCCGAGTAGGTCTATAACCAGCCTGAGTTGGTCTATAACTCCATTAGGTTGAATGTGGTAGTCTGTCTATAACCAGCCTGAGTAGGTCTATAACCAGCCTGAGTAGGTCTATAGCTCCATTAGGTTGAATGTGGTAGTCTGTCTATAACCAGCCTGAGTAGGTCTATAACCAGCCTGAGTAGGTCTATAACTCCATTAGGTTGAATGTGTTAGTCTGTCTATAACCAGCCTGAGGAGGCCTATAATTCCATTTGCACTTCGTTACAACACTGTATATACAGGCATGGCCAAAAGTTTTGAGAATGACACAAATATTAATTTTCACAAAGTCTGCTGCCTCAGTTTATATGATGGCAATTTGCATATACTCCAGAATGTTATGAAGAGTGATCATATGCATTACAATTAATTGCAAAGTCCCTCTTTGTTTGGGGCATCCGGAAAAAAGCTTGTCCGGAGAAGACAAGGTGAGCACTACCATCAGTCCTGTGTCATGCCAACAGTAAAGCATCCTGAACCATTCATGTGTGGGGTTGCTTCTCAGCCAAGGGAGTGGGCTCAATCACAATTTTGCCTAAGAACACAGCCATGAATAAAGAATGGTACCAACACATCCTCCGAGAGTGTAACGATTGTTGTACGTAGTAGACCAAGGCGCAGCGGGTTGAGTGCTCATTTTTACTTTTATTAGAGACACGTAACAAAAACAAGAAAACGAACAAACGACAAACAGTCTTGCAGGCTACACACAGCAATGCAAGAACATAGAACAAAACCCCAAAACCCCGACAACACAAAACAAACACACCCCTGCCACACCCAAACTACAATGATTAATAACCCCTTATACTGGTCAGGACGTGACAGTGAGCAACTTCCCCCAACCACCCAGGAACAGTTTGGTGACGAACAATGCCTTTTCCAGCATGATGGAGCACCTTGCCATAAGGCAAAAGTGATAACTAAGTGGCTCGGGGAACAAATATTTTGTGTCCATGGCCAGGAAACTCCCCAGACCTTAATCCCATTGAGAACGTGTGGTCAAACCTCAAGAGGTGGGTGGACAAACAAACCCAGAAATTCTGACAAACTCCAAGCATTGATTATGCAGAACTTAATTGACAGCATGCCAGGGCGGTTTGCAGAGGTCTTGAAAAAGAAGGGTCAACACTGCAAATATTGACTCTTTGCATCAACTTCATGTAATTGTCAATAAAAGCTTTTGACACTGATGAAATGCTTGTAATTATACTTCAGTATTCCATAGTAACATCAGAGAAAAATATGTAAAGACACTGAAGCAGCAAACTTTGTGAAAATTAATATTTGTGTCATTCTCAAAACTTTTGGCCACGACTGTATACACAATATGACATTTGTAATGTCTTTATTCTTTTGGAACTTCTGTGAGTGTAATGTTTACTGTTCATTTTTATTCTACTTCACCTGCTTTGGCATTTTTAACATATGTTTCCCATGCCAATAAAGCCCCTTGAATTGAGAGAGAGAAATACCTATTAAAATTTGTCTAACACTATTTGAGTGTGTCATTAAACCAATTGTACTTTATGGCAGCGAGGTATGCAAAACAGCACTTGCAAAACAAGATTTCACCAAATGGGACAAACACCCCATTGAAACCCTGCATGCAGAGTTCTGTCAGATCCTTCTAGATGTCCAGATGAAAACTACAAACAATGCATGCAGGGCAGAATTAGGCCAATATCCACTAGCTATAAAAACTAAAAAAATAGCAATTAAGTTTTGGAAACATCTAAAGTACAGTGACCCCCTCTCATATCATTACCAAGCCCTGCAATGCCAAGAGCTGAGCAAAGAAAAGAGTCCCCTCATCCAGCTGGTCCTGGGGCTGAGTTCACAAACCTGTTCTACTAACACACTGAAGCCTCAGGACCCTCATCCAGCTGGTCCTGGGGCTGAGTTCACAAACCTGTTCTACTAACACACTGAAGCCTCAGGACCCTCATCCAGCTGGTCCTGGGGCTGAGTTCACAAACCTGTTCTACTAACACACTGAAGCCTCAGGACCCTCATCCAGCTGGTCCTGGGGCTGAGTTCACAAACCTGTTCTACTAACACACTGAAGCCTCAGGACCCTCATCCAGCTGGTCCGGGGGGCTGAGTTCACAAACCTGTTCTACTAACACACTGAAGCCTCAGGACCAGAACATCCAATCAAGCAGAATAAACCAAATTACAACACAGTCAAAACAGAACTACATTACTTATTAGGAAGCACAAGCACAAAAGCAAAATGCAGTGCTATCTGTCCCTAAATCGACAGTACACTGTGGCTAACTATTTGACCATGGTTACTGATCAAAACCTTAGAAAAGCTTTGGCAATATCTACATAGTTACGTCATGTCAAGAAAGCAAATTGAATTGAACGAGAGAGAGACAGAGACAGAGGTGGAGAGAAGGAGAGAAGGAGAAGGAGATGAAATGATGAGTGGAGGAGACCTCTCTCCTCTCCTCTTCTCTTCTCTCCCGTCTCTCGTGTTATCTTCCCTTCCTCCTCTCGTCTCTTCTATTTTATGATCATCAGTCTTTTTCATTTTGCCTGGAGTGGAAATTGAGGTTTGGAGTTGTTCTCTCCCTCTGTTTGTAGGGGTTATTGGCCTGGGGTTGGCTGGGGCAGGGGATGGAGGTAGGTTTTTCTTTCCGGGTGGCTGCAGCGACCGTTCGGAATGTCAGGAGGGGAGGTAGAGAAGGTGTTGGGGCGTAGGTCTTCTTTCATGTTCAATATTGGGCATAAATGATTTACCCCTCTGTGTAGGTGGGTGGTGGGATGTCAGAGCGAAAGATTGGCCTGTCGAAGTCTGAGGTTAGAGCTGCACGTTTAATCATCAGCCCCTGGCTCAGATATAGCTCTCTGTCTCGCTCTGTCTCTCTGTCTCTCCATCTCTCTCTGTGTCTGTCTCTGTAAATTGAGGTTTGGAGTTCTCTCTCTCTCTCTCTCTCTCTCTCTCTCTCTCTCTCCTCTCTCTCTCTCTCTCTGTCTCGCTCTGTCTCGCTGTCTCTCCGTCTCTGTAAATTGAGGTTTGGAGTTGTTCTCTCTCTCTCTCTCTCTCTGTCTCTCTCTCTGTCTCGCTCTGTCTCTCTCTCGCTCTGCCTCTCTCTCTGTCTGTCTTTCTCTCTCTCTCTGTCTCTCTCTTTGTCTTCCTCTGTCTCTCTCTATCTCTGTCTCTCTCTGTCTCTCTCTCTATGTCTATCTCTGTCTCTCTCCCTGGGTAGTGTCCCTACTGGTATTCTATTCCCTATGTAGTCCACTACGTTTGACCAGAGCACGTCAAAAGTAGTTTCAACATCCATGTTGTACATCACTGTTGAACAGCCATCTACCAGGTGAAGCACACTAATTTACATAACACACACAAGATGTTACACACACACACACCTCATACACACACCTCATACACACACACCTACCTCATACACACACGCACACCTCATACACACACCTCATACACACCTCATACACACTACACACACACACCTCATACACACACCTCATACACACACCTCATACACACACCTCATACACACACACCTCATACACACAAACACTTCATACACACACACACCTCATACACACAAACACTTCATACACACACACACCTCATACACACACCTCATACACACAACTACCTCATACACACACCTCATACAGCCATGTCATAACACTATGTCCAGATGACACAGGACATACAGCCATGTCATAACACTATGTCCAGATGACACAGGACATACAGCCATGTCATAACACTATGTCCAGATGACACAGGACATACAGCCATGTCATAACACTATGTCCAGATGACACAGGACATACAGCCATGTCATAACACTATGTCCAGATGACACAGGACATACAGTCATGTTATAACACCATGTCCAGTTGACACAGGCATGAATAGCACACCATCCACCTAGCCTAACCAGCACGTGCTCTCACAATGCAATATTGTCAGCCATGCCATGTGCATACAGTGTAGAAAATAAAGCAACGCATATCAGCCATCACCTGGATGTGGTGACATCACCACGGCATTAAGAGGTACAGTCTATTACCTGGATGTGGTGACATCACCACGGCATTAAGAGGTACAGTCTATTACCTGGATGTGGTGACATCACCACGGCATTAAGAGGTACAGTCTATCACCTGGATGTGGTGACATCACCACGGCATTAAGAGGTACAGTCTATAACCTGGATGTGGTGACATCACCACAGCATTAAGAGGTACAGTCTATCACCTGGATGTGGTGACATCACCACAGCATTAAGAGGTACAGTCTATCACCTGGATGTGGTGACATCACCACGGCATTAAGAGGTACAGTCTATCACCTGGATGTGGTGACATCACCACGGCATTAAGAGGTACAGTCTATCACCTGGATGTGGTGACATCACCACAGCATTAACAGATACAGTCTATTACATCATAGAACTAGTGTATAACACATGAAAATAACAAAATACAACAGAAGATGAATTAATACTTAATACCCGTACTGATGATACATGATGACTAGAATGATGTGAACGTTACAATAGCATATGATATAATATAGCATATGACCGGTCACTAGAGCAATACTGTCAGAACAGAAGATGAACTGTCAGGGAGGACCACCTATGGGGAAATACATGACACATGAATAGATATGCTATTAAACAGCCCAACCCTACTGCTGCAGATACATGAATAGACATGCTATTAAACAGAGCCTAAACCTACTGCTGCAGATACATGAATAGACATGCTAATAAACAGCCTAAACCTACTGCTGCAGATACATGAATAGACATGCTATTAAACAGAGCCTAAACCTACCGCTGCAGATACATGAATAGACATGCTATTAAACAGAGCCTAAACCTACCGCTGCAGATACATGAATAGACATGCTAATAAACAGCCTAAACCTACTGCTGCAGATACATGAATAGACATGCTATTAAACAGCCTAAACCTACTGCTGCAGGTACATGAACAGACATGCTATTAAACAGCCTAAACCTACTGCTGCAGATACATGACTAGTCATGCTATTAAACAGCCTGCTATTAAACAGCCTAAACCTACTGCTGCAGATACATGAATAGATATGCTATTAAACAGCCTAAACCTACTGCTGCAGGTACATGAATAGACATGCTATTAAACAGAGCCTAAACCTACTGCTGCAGATACATGAACAGACATGCTATTAAACAGAGCCTAAACCTACCGCTGCAGATACATGAATAGACATGCTAATAAACAGCCTAAACCTACTGCTGCAGATACATGAATAGACATGCTATTAAACAGCCTAAACCTACTGCTGCAGGTACATGAACAGACATGCTATTAAACAGCCTAAACCTACTGCTGCAGATACATGACTAGTCATGCTATTAAACAGCCTGCTATTAAACAGCCTAAACCTACTGCTGCAGATACATGAATAGACATGCTATTAAACAGCCTAAACCTACTGCTGCAGATACATGAATAGACATGCTAATAAACAGAGCCTAAACCTACCGCTGCAAATAAGAATAAAGTAAATATAACTAGGTTGACTGACATGATACCGTAAATGTATGCTAATAGTGTGACTCATGCAGCAAACATGCACTAATGAGTGCAGATACTGTGATTGCTCAGAGCAGAAACCAGGAGGATTCCTCAGAGCAGAAACCAGCAGGATTCCTCAGAGCAGAAACCAGCAGGATTCTTCAGAGCAGAAACCAGCAGGATTCCTCAGAGCAGAAACCAGCAGGAGTACTCAGAGCAGAAACCAGCAGGAGTACTCAGAGCAGAAACCAGCAGGAGTACTCAGAGCAGAAACCAGCAGGAGTACTCAGAGCAGAAACCAGCAGGAGTCCTCAGAGCAGAAACTAGCAGGAGTCCTCAGAGCAGAAACCAGCAGAAGTCCTCAGAGCAGAAACTAGCAGGAGTCCTCAGAGCAGAAACCAGCAGGAGTCCTCAGAGCAGAAACCAGCAGGAGTCCTCAGAGCAGAAACCAGCAGGAGTACTCAGAGCAGAAACCAGCAGGAGTACTCAGAGCAGAAACCAGGTCACTGGGATGACCTGTAAAATATAGCCCATCACTGGGATGACCTGTAAAATATAGCCCATCACTGGGATGTCCTGTAAAATATAGCCATCACTGGGATGACATGTAAAATATAGCCATCACTGGGATGACCTGTAAAATATAGCCATCACTGGGATGACGTGTAAAATATAGCCATCACTGGTAGTATATATCACTGGGATGACCTGTAAAATATAGCCATCACTGGGATGACCTGTAAAATATAGCCATCACTGGGATGACCTGTAAAATATAGCCATCACTGGGATTACCTGTAAAATATAGCCATCACTGGGATGACCTGTAAAATATAGCCCATCACTGGGATGACCTGTAAATATAGCCATCACTGGGATGACCTGTAATATATAGCCATCACTGGGATGACCTGTAAAATATAGCCATCACTGGTAGTATATATCACTGGGATGACCTGTAAAATATAGCCATCATTGGTATGACCTGTAAAATATAGCCATCACTTGGATGACCTGTAAAATATAGCCATCACTGGGATGACCTGTAAAATATAGCCATCACTGGGATAACCTGTAAAATATAGCCATCACTGGTAGTATATATCACTGGGATGACCTGTAAAATATAGCCCATCACTGGGATGACCTGTAAAATATAGCCCATCACTGGGATGACCTGTAAAATATAGCCATCACTGGGATGACCTGTAAAATATAGCCCATCACTGGGATGACCTGTAAATATAGCCATCACTGGGATGACCTGTAAAATATAGCCATCACTGGTAGTATATATCACTGGGATGGCCTGTAAAATATAGCCATCACTGGGATGGCCTGTAAAATATAGCCATCACTGGGATAACCTGTAAAATATAGCCATCATTGGTATGACCTGTAAAATATAGCCATCACTGGGATGACCTGTAAAATATAGCCATCACTGGGATGACCTGTAAAATATAGCCATCACTGGGATGACCTGTAAAATATAGCCCATCACTGGGATGACCTGTAAAATATAGCCATTACTGGGATGACCTGTAAAATATAGCCATCACTGGTAGTATATATCACTGGGATGACCTGTAAAATATAGCCATCACTGGGATGACCTGTAAAATTAGCCATCACTGGGATGACCTGTAAAATATAGCCATCACTGGGATGACCTGTAAAATATAGCCATCACTGGGATTACCGGTAAAATATAGACCATTAATGGTATGACCTGTAAAATATAGCCATCACTGGGATGACCTGTAAAATATAGCCATCACTGGTAGTATATATCACTGGGATGACCTGTAAAATATAGCCATCACTGGTAGTATATATCACTGGGATGACCTGTAAAATATAGCCATCACTGGGATGACCTGTAAAATATAGCCATCACTGGGATGTCCTGTAAAATATAGCCATCACTGATGGTATATATCTCTTTGATGACCTGTAAAATATAGCTATCACTGGTGGTATATATCTCTGGGATGACCTGTAACATATAGCCATCACTGGTGGTAAATATCACTGGGATGACCTGTAAAATATAGCCATCACTGGGATGACCTGTAAAATATAGCCATCACTGGGATGACCTGTAAAATATAGACCATCACTGGGATAACCTGTAAAATATAGCCATCACTGGGATGACATTTTAAAAATAGCCCATCACTGAGATGACCTGTAAAATATAGCCCATCACTGGGATGACCTGTAAAATATAGCCCATCACTGGTAGTATATATCACTGGGATGACCTGTAAAATATAGCCATCACTGGGATGACCTGTAAAATATAGACCATCACTGGGATAACCTGTAAAATATAGCCATCACTGGGATGACATTTTAAAAATAGCCCATCACTGAGATGACCTGTAAAATATAGCCCATCACTGGGATGACCTGTAAAATATAGCCCATCACTGGTAGTATATATCACTGGGATGACCTGTAAAATATAGCCATCACTGGGATGACCTGTAAAATATAGCCCATCACTGAGTGTATGCATAAATAATTCTGGTGTTCATGAGCTCTGAAACTACTATCGATGTTAATGCTGCACTAAATGATTAACTTCTGCGTAGAGACTGAAATACTACCAAATCACCATAGTAACACCATCTCCTGTTTTTGATTTGAAAACATTGCTGCTCATCACTCCTGTATATTGATGCATTGCCTGCATGCTAGCCTAGAGCACAGGCTAGTTCCTTCTTGTATGACGGGGAATGATTCCCCATGATGGGGGTGTGTGTGTGTTCACGGAGCACGCCGAATCTGCCTGAAAGCTGGTATTAGCAACAAACAAGAAGTTATATGATAACTAAATCTACTTAGCTAGCTAGTTTGTAGCCGCTATTGACTGACAAAAGTAGAGTAGCAAGATGGTCGATCCTCACTATCAATGTCAACCCAGCAACAACCAAACATTGCAACATGAGCATATTGAAAGATGCAGGGGGAGGTTCAAACACAGCTAGAGAGCATTCACTAAGATTATATTACATAAAAGCACAGCAGCAGAGAGAGAGAGAGAGACATTTAGTTACACAGCAGCATACAGAGAAACATTTAGTGACACAGAAGCGTCGATGCAGAACAAGAAGCCAGTGCACTGTAGCAGTAGTATCAAACAGCGGCACAATGAGAGAACATACCCGTAAACTGATGTAGCTACCACCATGCTTGAAAATATGGAGAGTGGTACTCAGTAATGTGTTGTATTGGATTTACCTCAAACATAACACTTTGTTTACAGGACAAAAAAGTTAATTGCTTTGCCACATATTTTGCAGTATTACTTTAATATCTTGTTGCAAGCATGTTTTGGAATATTTTATTTGGTACAGGCTTCCTGCTTTTCACACTTTCCTTATTTTCAAGCATAGTGGTGGCTGCATCATGTTATGGGTATGCTTGTAAGAGTTAAAGACTGGGGAGTTTTTCCAGGATATAAAAGAAACGGAATGGTTCAGTCTGCTTTCCATCAGACATGAATTAATTCACCTTTCAGCAGGACAAAATCTAAAACTGTCACGGTTGTCGTAGGGATTGGACCAAAACGCAGCAGGAACATGTCAACTCATCTTCTTATTTTATTAAAGAAGGAAAACAGCAGAAGCACGTATAGAAAAACAACAAACGACACTAAACAGTCCCGTCAGGTGCACGAACAGAAAACAGGAAATAGGAAATAACTACCCACAAATCCCATAGAAAAAACACCCCTCTTAAATAGGACCTTCAATTAGAAGCAACGAGGAGCAGCTGCTTCCAATTGAAGGTCCACCCAATAAACACCACATAGAAATAGACATACTACAACTAACATAGACTAACAAAGAACATAGCCCAACAAACCCCGAAACACTCTAAACAAACACCCCCTGCCACGCCCTGACCAAACTACAATAACAAACAACCTCTTTTACTGGTCAGGACGTGACAAAAACACAAGGCCAAATATACACTGGAGTTGCTTAACAAGAAGACAGTGAATGTTCCTGAGTGGCCGAGTTACAGTTTTCACTTACTTGAAAATCTATGGCAAGACCTGAAAATGGTTGTCTAGCAATG
Source organism: Salmo salar (assembly GCF_965601325.2). Taxonomy (NCBI): domain Eukaryota; kingdom Metazoa; phylum Chordata; class Actinopteri; order Salmoniformes; family Salmonidae; genus Salmo; species Salmo salar. Next base: position 104,841,322 of record NC_138299.1, on the reverse strand, counting down.
ATCAACAACCAACTTGACAGAGCTTGAAGAACATTGAAAAGAGTAATGGGCAACTTTTGCACAATCCAGGTGGAAAGCTCTGAGAGACTTACACAGAAATCATTGCCAAAGGTGATTCTACAAGGTATTGACTCGGGTTTGAATACTTATGTAAATTTGATATTTGATATAAAATCATGTTTCACTTTGTCATTATGGGGTATTGTTTGTAGATGGGTGAAAAAAAATTATGTCTGTAACAGAACAAAATGTGGAATAAGTCAAGGGGTATGAATACTTTCTGTAAATTGTGTTGACATTTTTTAGAAATAAACTCTAAATAAATTGTGATTTTATATAAATCTGTACAGGGACCATTTTGGCTGTAGCCAGGTGGGTTGAAGCTAAAGGCCCGCTTGGGAATGTTGTGCGTCTATTAAAGTTTATTCATTAGGTTTAGGTCATTTATTGATTTAATCAGGCGCTAAATGTGCTTATCTGATAGATTAAATGATCAAAGACTTTTCATTGTCTTCAAATGCTACTGTCACGGTTGTCGAAAGGAGGAGCGGACCAAAGTGCAGCGTGTGTGTCGTTCCACATTTTATTTACACTGTGAAACTATGCAATACATAAATAAACTTAATGACAAAAAACAACAAACCGTGACGCAGAGGTGAAACATACACTACTCAAAATCAATCTCCCACAAACCCAGGTGGGACAAACACCAACTTAAATATGACCTCCAATTAGAGACAACGATGACCAGTTGCCTCTAATTGGAGATCATCCCAAACATAGCCCAACATAGAAATACAATACTAGAACAACCCAACATAGAAATAAAAAACTAGAACATAACAACTTAGAAAAACGAAACTAGAAAACCCCCCTGTCACGCCCTGACCTACTCTACCATAGAAAATAACAACTTACTATGGTCAGGACGTGACAGCTACGAAATTAGCAACTATCAGATAAAAGAAACAGGGCATTAAAATCCCTCCTAACTCTTTTAGGACTTAGAGTATAGCGGCTAAGACTGTTTTGTGTCCATCAAAGCTTATTTATAGGTTTAGGTAATTTATTGATTTAATCATCTCACTGATAACATGTATCTTTTATTTATCCAACGCAGCCTACCAGTTCAAAACAATAGCAAGTATCAAAGTCTAGAAGCACTCCTGTAAGCCTTACTGTGTCATCTAGGTCTGCTGAGCTGTTGGTAATTGTTGTGGCAGGTAGAGCTGATGGTAATTGTTCTGGCAGGTATAGCTGTTGGAAATTGTACTGTTCTAGCAGGTAGAGCTGTTGGTAATTGTTCTGGCAGGAAGAGCTGTTGGTAATTGTTCTGGCAGGTAGAGCTGATGGTAATTGTTCCGGCAGGTAGAGTTGTTGGTAATTGTTCTGGCAGGGAGAGTTGTTGGTAAATGTTCTGGCAGGTAGAGCTGTTGGAAATTGTACTGTTCTATCAGGTAGAGCTGTTGGTAATTGTTCTGCAGGTAGAGCTGTTGGTAATTGTTCTGGCAGGTAGAGCTTTTGGAAATTGTTCTGGCAGGTAAAACTTTTGGAAATTGTACTGTTCTGGCAGGTAGAGCTGAAGGTAATTGTTCTGGCAGGTAGAGCTGATGGTAATTGTACTGTTCTAGCAGGTAGAGCTGTTGGAAATGGTACTGTTCTGGCAGGTAGAGCTGTTGGTAATTGTACTGTTCTAGCTGGTAGAGCTGTTGGAAATTGTACTGCTGTGACAGGTAGAGCTGTTGGTAACTGTTCTGGCAGATAGAGCTGTTGGTAATTGTACTGTTCTAGCATGTAGAGCTGTTGGTAATTGTTCTAGCAGATAGAGCTGTTGGTAATTGTTCAAGCAGGTAGAGCTGTTGTAAACTGTACTGTTCCATCAGGTAGAGCAGTTGGTAATTGTTCTGGCAGGTAGAGCTGATGGTAATTGTTCTGGCAGGTATAGCTGTTGGTAGTTGTACTGTTCTAGCAGGTAGAGCTGATGGTAATTGTTCTGGCAGGTAGAGCTGTTGGTAATTGTACTGTTCTGGCAGGTAGAGCTGTTGGTAATTGTTCTGGCAGGTAGAGCTGTTGGTAATTGTACTGTTCTGGAAGGTAGAGCTGTTGGTAATTGCACTGTTCTGGAAGGTAGAACTGTTGGTAATTGTTCTGGCAGGTAGAGCTGTTGGTAATTGTACTGTTCTGGAAGGTAGAGCTGTTGGTAATTGTACTGTTCTAGCAGGTAGAGCTGTTGGTAATTGTTCTGGCAGGTAGAGCTGATGGTAATTGTTCTGGCAGGTAGAGTTGTTGGTAATTGTTCTGGCAGGGAGAGTTGTTGGTAAATGTTCTGGCAGGTAGAGCTGTTGGAAATTGTACTGTTCTAGCAGGTAGAGCTGTTGGAAATTGTACTGTTCTATCAGGTAGAGCTGTTGGTAATTGTTCTGCAGGGAGAGCTGTTGGTAATTGTTCTGGCAGGTAGAGCTTTTGGAAATTGTTCTGGCAGGTAAAACTTTTGGAAATTGTACTGTTCTGGCAGGTAGAGCTGAAGGTAATTGTTCTGGCAGGTAGAGCTGATTTCAATTGTACTGTTCTAGCAGGTAGAGCTGTTGGAAATGGTACTGTTCTGCAGGTAGAGCTGTTGGTAATTGTACTGTTCTAGCTGGTAGAGCTGTTGGAAATTGTACTGTTCTGACAGGTAGAGTTGTTGGTAATTGTTCTGGCAGATAGAGCTGTTGGTAATTGTTCTGGCAGATAGAGCTGTTGGTAATTGTACTGTTCTAGCAGGTAGAGCTGTTGGTAATTGTTCTAGCAGATAGAGCTGTTGGTAATTGTTCAAGCAGGTAGAGCTGTTGGAAATTGTACTGTTCTATCAGGTAGAGCTGTTGGTAATTGTTCTGGCAGGTAGAGCTGATGATAATTGTTCTGGCAGGTATAGCTGTTGGTAGTTGTACTGTTCTGGCTGGTAAAGCTGTTGGCAATTGTTCTGGCAAGTAGAGCTGTTGGTAATTGTTCTGGCAGGTAGAGCTGTTGGTAATTGTACTGTTCTAGCAGGTAGAGCTGATGGTAATTGTTTTGGCAGGTAGAGCTGATGGTAATTGTTCTGGCAGGTAGAGCTGTTGGTAATTGTTCTGGCAGGTAGAGCTGTTGGTAATTGTACTGTTCTGGCAGGTAGAGCTGTTGGTAATTGTTCTGGCAGGTAGAGCTGTTGGTAATTGTACTGTTCTGGAAGGTAGAGCTGTTGGTAATTGCACTGTTCTGGAAGGTAGAGCTGATGGTAATTATTCTGGCAGGTAGAGCTGTTGGTAATTGTTCTGGCAGGTAGAGCTGTTGGTAATTGTACTGTTCTGGCAGGTAGAGCTGTTGGTAATTGTTCTGGCAGGTAGAGCTGTTGGTAAATGTACTGTTCTGGCAGGTAGAGCTTTTGGTAATTGTACTGTTCTGGCTCGTAGAGCTGTTGGTAATTGTACTGTTCTGGCAGGTAGAGCTGTTGGTAATTGTTCTGGCAGGTAGAGCTGTTGGTAATTGTTCTGGCAGGTAGAGCTGTTGGTAATTGTTCTGGCAGGTAGAGCTGACGGTAATTGTTCTGGCAGGTAGAGATGTTGGTAGTTGTTCTGGCAGGGACAGCTGATGGTAATTGTTCTGGCAGGTAGAGCTGAGCTGTTGGTAATTGTTCTGGAAGGTAGAGCTGTTGGTAATTGTACTGTTCTGGAAGCTAGAGCTGTTGTTCATTGCACTGTTCTGGCAGATAGAGCTGATGGTAATTATTCTGGCAGGTAGAGCTGTTGGTAATTGTTCTGGCAGGTAGAGCTGTTGGTAATTGTACTGTTCTGGAAGGTAGAGCTGTTGGTAATTGTACTGTTCTGGAAGGTAGAGCTGTTGGTAATTGTACTGTTCTGGCAGGTAGAGCTGTTGGTAATTGTACTGTTCTGGCAGGTAGAGCTGTTGGTAATTGTACTGTTCTGGCAGGTAGAGCTGTTGGTAATTGTACTGTTCTGGAAGGTAGAGCTGTTGGTAATTGTACTGTTTTGGCAGGTAGAGATGTTGGTAATTGTACTGTTCTGGAAGGTAGAGCTGTTGGTAATTGTACTGTTCTGGCAGGTAGAGCTGTTGGTAATTGTACTGTTCTGGCAGGTAGAGCTGTTGGTAATTGTACTGTTCTGGCAGGTAGAGCTGTTGGTAATTGTACTGTTCTGGAAGGTAGAGCTGTTGGTAATTGTACTGTTTTGGCAGGTAGAGCTGTTGGTAATTGTACTGTTTTGGCAGGTAGAGCTGTTGTAATTGTTCTGGCAGGTAGAGCTGTTGGTAATTGTTCTGGCAGGTAGAGCTGTTGGTAATTGTACTGTTCTGGCAGGTAGAGCTGATGGTAATTGTGTAGGCAGGTAGAGCTGTTGGTAATTGTACTGTTCTGGCAGGTAGAGCTGTCGGTAATTGTACTGTTCTGGAAGGTAGAGCTGTCGGTAATTGTACTGTTCTGGAAGGTAGAGTTGTTGGTAATTGTACTGTTCTGGCAGGTAGAGCTGTTGGTAATTGTACTGTTCTGGAAGGTAGAGCTGTTGGTAATTGTACTGTTCTGGAAGGTAGATCTGTTGGTAATTGTTCTAGCAGATAGAGCTGTTGGTAATTGTTCTAGCAAGTAGAGCTGTTGGAAATTATACTGTTCTAGCAGGTAGAGCTGTTGGCAATTGTTCTGGCAAGTAGAGCTCTTGGTAATTGTTCTGGCAGGTAGAGCTGATGGTAATTGTACTGTTCTGGCAGTTGAAGCTGATGGTAATTGTTCTGGCAGGTAGAGCTTTTGGTAATTTTACTGTTCTGGCAGGTAGAGCTGATGGTAATTGTTCTGCAGGTAGAGTTGATGATAATTGTTCTGGCAGGTAGAGCAGTGTGTAATTGTACTGTTCGGGAGGTAGAGCTGTTGCTAAATGTTCTGGCAGGTAGAGCTGTTGGTAATTGTATTGTTCTGGCAGGTAGAGCTGATGGTAAATGCTCTGGCAAGTGGAGCTGATGGTAATTGTTCTGGCAGGTAGAGCTGTTGGTAATTGTTCTGTCAGGTAGAGCAGTTGGTAATTGTACTGTTCTGGCAGGTAGAGCTGTTGGTAATTGTTCTGGAAGGTAGAGCTGTCGGTAATTGTACTGTTCTGGAAGGTAGAGCTGTTGGTAATTGCACTGTTCTGGAAGGTAGAGCTGATGGTAATTATTCTGGCAGGTAGAGTTGTTGGTAATTGCACTGTTCTGGAAGGTAGAACTGTTTGTAATTGTTCTGGCAGGTAGAGCTGTTGGTAATTGTTCTGGCAGGTAGAGCTGTTGGTAATTGTTCTGGCAGGTAGAGCTGTTGGTAATTGTTCTGGCAGGTAGAGCTGTTGGTAATTGTACTGTTCTGGCAGGTAGAGCTGATGGTAATTGTGTAGGCAGGTAGAGCTGTTGGTAATTGTACTGTTCTGGCAGGTAGAGCTGTTGTTTATTGTACTGTTCTGGCAGGTAGAGCTGTTGTAATTGTTCTGGCAGGTAGAGCTGTTGGTAATTGTTCTGGCAGGTAGAGCTGTTGGTAATTGTACTGTTCTGGAAGGTAGAGCTGTTGGTAATTGTACTGTTCTGGCAGGTAGAGCTGTTGTAATTGTTCTGGCAGGTAGAGCTGTTGGTAATTGTTCTGGCAGGTAGAGCTGTTGGTAATTGTACTGTTCTGGCAGGTAGAGCTGATGGTAATTGTGTAGGCAGGTAGAGCTGTTGGTAATTGTACTGTTCTGGAAGGTAGAACTGTTTGTAATTGTTCTGGCAGGTAGAGCTGTTGGTAATTGTTCTGGCAGGTAGAGCTGTTGTTAATTGTTCTGGCAGGTAGAGCTGATGGTAATTGTTCTGGCAGGTAGAGCTGTTGGTAATTGTACTGTTCTGGCAGGTAGAGCTGATGGTAATTGTGTAGGCAGGTAGAGCTGTTGGTAATTTTACTGTTCTGGCAGGTAGAGCTGTTGGTAATTGTACTGTTCTGGCAGGTAGAGCTGTTGGTAATTGTACTGTTCTGGCAGGTAGAGCTGTTGGTAATTCTACTGTTCTGGAAGGTAGAGCTGTCGGTAATTGTACTGTTCTGGAAGGTAGAGTTATCGGTAATTGTTCTGTTCTGGAAGGTAGAGTTGTTGGTAATTGTACTGTTCTGGCAGGTAGAGCTGTTGGTAATTGTACTGTTCTGGAAGGTAGAGCTGTTGGTAATTGTACTGTTCTGGAAGGTAGAGCTGTTGGTAATTGTACTGTTCTGGCAGGTAGAGCTGTTGGTAATTGTACTGTTCTGGCAGGTAGAGCTGTTGGTAATTGTACTGTTCTGGCAGGTAGAGCTGTTGGTAATTGTACTGTTCTGGAAGGTAGAGCTGTTGGTAATTGTACTGTTTTGGCAGGTAGAGCTGTTGGTAATTGTACTGTTTTGGCAGGTAGAGCTGTTGTAATTGTTCTGGCAGGTAGAGCTGTTGGTAATTGTTCTGGCAGGTAGAGCTGTTGGTAATTGTACTGTTCTGGCAGGTAGAGCTGATGGTAATTGTGTAGGCAGGTAGAGCTGTTGTTAATTGTACTGTTCTGGCAGGTAGAGCTGTCGGTAATTGTACTGTTCTGGAAGGTAGAGCTGTCGGTAATTGTACTGTTCTGGAAGGTAGAGTTGTTGGTAATTGTACTGTTCTGGCAGGTAGAGCTGTTGGTAATTGTACTGTTCTGGAAGGTAGAGCTGTTGGTAATTGTACTGTTCTGGAAGGTAGATCTGTTGGTAATTGTTCTAGCAGATAGAGCTGTTGGTAATTGTTCTAGCAAGTAGAGCTGTTGGAAATTATACTGTTCTAGCAGGTAGAGCTGTTGGCAATTTTTCTGGCAAGTAGAGCTCTTGGTAATTGTTCTGGCAGGTAGAGCTGATGGTAATTGTACTGTTCTGGCAGTTGAAGCTGATGGTAATTGTTCTGGCAGGTAGAGCTTTTGGTAATTTTACTGTTCTGGCAGGTAGAGCTGATGGTAATTGTTCTGGCAGGTAGAGCAGTGTGTAATTGTACTGTTCGGGAGGTAGAGCTGTTGCTAAATGTTCTGGCAGGTAGAGCTGTTGGTAATTGTATTGTTCTGGCAGGTAGAGCTGATGGTAAATGCTCTGGCAAGTGGAGCTGATGGTAATTGTTCTGGCAGGTAGAGCTGTTGGTAATTGTTCTGTCAGGTAGAGCAGTTGGTAATTGTACTGTTCTGGCAGGTAGAGCTGTTGGTAATTGTTCTGGAAGGTAGAGCTGTCGGTAATTGTACTGTTCTGGAAGGTAGAGCTGTTGGTAATTGCACTGTTCTGGAAGGTAGAGCTGATGGTAATTATTCTGGCAGGTAGAGTTGTTGGAAATTGCACTGTTCTGGAAGGTAGAACTGTTTGTAATTGTTCTGGCAGGTAGAGCTGTTGGTAATTGTTCTGGCAGGTAGAGCTGTTGGTAATTGTTCTGGCAGGTAGAGCTGTTGGTAATTGTTCTGGCAGGTAGAGCTGTTGGTAATTGTACTGTTCTGGCAGGTAGAGCTGATGGTAATTGTGTAGGCAGGTAGAGCTGTTGGTAATTGTACTGTTCTGGCAGGTAGAGCTGTTGTTTATTGTACTGTTCTGGCAGGTAGAGCTGTTGTAATTGTTCTGGCAGTTAGAGCTGTTGGTAATTGTTCTGGCAGGTAGAGCTGTTGGTAATTGTACTGTTCTGGCAGGTAGAGCTGTTGGTAATTGTACTGTTCTGGCAGGTAGAGCTGTTGGTAATTGTACTGTTCTGGCAGGTAGAGCTGTTGGTAATTGTACTGTTCTGGAAGGTAGAGCTGTTGGTAATTGTACTGTTTTGGCAGGTAGAGCTGTTGTTTATTGTACTGTTCTGGCAGGTAGAGCTGTTGTAATTGTTCTGGCAGGTAGAGCTGTTGGTAATTGTTCTGGCAGGTAGAGCTGTTGGTAATTGTACTGTTCTGGCAGGTAGAGCTGATGGTAATTGTGTAGGCAGGTAGAGCTGTTGGTAATTGTACTGTTCTGGCAGGTAGAGCTGTCGGTAATTGTACTGTTCTGGAAGGTAGAGCTGTCGGTAATTGTACTGTTCTGGAAGGTAGAGTTGTTGGTAATTGTACTGTTCTGGCAGGTAGAGCTGTTGGTAATTGTACTGTTCTGGAAGGTAGAGCTGTTGGTAATTGTACTGTTCTGGAAGGTAGATCTGTTGGTAATTGTTCTAGCAGATAGAGCTGTTGGTAATTGTTCTAGCAAGTAGAGCTGTTGGAAATTATACTGTTCTAGCAGGTAGAGCTGTTGGCAATTGTTCTGGCAAGTAGAGCTCTTGGTAATTGTTCTGGAAGGTAGAGCTGATGGTAATTGTCCTGTTCTGGCAGTTGAAGCTGATGGTAATTGTTCTGGCAGGTAGAGCTTTTGGTAATTTTACTGTTCTGGCAGGTAGAGCTGATGGTAATTGTTCTGCAGGTAGAGCTGATGATAATTGTTCTGGCAGGTAGAGCAGTGTGTAATTGTACTGTTCGGGAGGTAGAGCTGTTGCTAAATGTTCTGGCAGGTAGAGCTGTTGGTAATTGTATTGTTCTGGCAGGTAGAGCTGATGGTAAATGCTCTGGCAAGTGGAGCTGATGGTAATTGTTCTGGCAGGTAGAGCTGTTGGTAATTGTTCTGGAAGGTAGAGCTGTCGGTAATTGTACTGTTCTGGAAGGTAGAGCTGTTGGTAATTGCACTGTTCTGGAAGGTAGAGCTGATGGTAATTATTCTGGCAGGTAGAGTTGTTGGTAATTGCACTGTTCTGGAAGGTAGAACTGTTTGTAATTGTTCTGGCAGGTAGAGCTGTTGGTAATTGTACTGTTCTGGAAGGTAGAGCTGTTGGTAATTGTACTGTTCTGGCAGGTAGAGCTGTTGGTAATTGTACTGTTCTGGCAGGTAGAGCTGTTGGTAATTGTACTGTTCTGGCAGGTAGAGCTGTTGGTAATTGTACTGTTCTGGAAGGTAGAGCTGTTGGTAATTGTACTGTTTTGGCAGGTAGAGCTGTTGTTTATTGTACTGTTCTGGCAGGTAGAGCTGTTGTAATTGTTCTGGCAGGTAGAGCTGTTGGTAATTGTTCTGGCAGGTAGAGCTGTTGGTAATTGTACTGTTCTGGCAGGTAGAGCTGATGGTAATTGTGTAGGCAGGTAGAGCTGTTGGTAATTGTACTGTTCTGCCAGGTAGAGCTGTCGGTAATTGTACTGTTCTGGAAGGTAGAGCTGTCGGTAATTGTACTGTTCTGGAAGGTAGAGTTGTTGGTAATTGTACTGTTCTGGCAGGTAGAGCTGTTGGTAATTGTACTGTTCTGGAAGGTAGAGCTGTTGGTAATTGTACTGTTCTGGAAGGTAGATCTGTTGGTAATTGTTCTAGCAGATAGAGCTGTTGGTAATTGTTCTAGCAAGTAGAGCTGTTGGAAATTATACTGTTCTAGCAGGTAGAGCTGTTGGCAATTGTTCTGGCAAGTAGAGCTCTTGGTAATTGTTCTGGCAGGTAGAGCTGATGGTAATTGTACTGTTCTGGCAGTTGAAGCTGATGGTAATTGTTCTGGCAGGTAGAGCTTTTGGTAATTTTACTGTTCTGGCAGGTAGAGCTGATGGTAATTGTTCTGCAGGTAGAGCTGATGATAATTGTTCTGGCAGGTAGAGCAGTGTGTAATTGTACTGTTCGGGAGGTAGAGCTGTTGCTAAATGTTCTGGCAGGTAGAGCTGTTGGTAATTGTATTGTTCTGGCAGGTAGAGCTGATGGTAAATGCTCTGGCAAGTGGAGCTGATGGTAATTGTTCTGGCAGGTAGAGCTGTTGGTAATTGTTCTGTCAGGTAGAGCAGTTGGTAATTGTACTGTTCTGGCAGGTAGAGCTGTTGGTAATTGTTCTGGAAGGTAGAGCTGTCGGTAATTGTACTGTTCTGGAAGGTAGAGCTGTTGGTAATTGCACTGTTCTGGAAGGTAGAGCTGATGGTAATTATTCTGGCAGGTAGAGTTGTTGGAAATTGCACTGTTCTGGAAGGTAGAACTGTTTGTAATTGTTCTGGCAGGTAGAGCTGTTGGTAATTGTTCTGGCAGGTAGAGCTGTTGGTAATTGTTCTGGCAGGTAGAGCTGTTGGTAATTGTTCTGGCAGGTAGAGCTGTTGGTAATTGTACTGTTCTGGCAGGTAGAGCTGATGGTAATTGTGTAGGCAGGTAGAGCTGTTGGTAATTGTACTGTTCTGGCAGGTAGAGCTGTTGTTTATTGTACTGTTCTGGCAGGTAGAGCTGTTGTAATTGTTCTGGCAGGTAGAGCTGTTGGTAATTGTTCTGGCAGGTAGAGCTGTTGGTAATTGTACTGTTCTGGAAGGTAGAGCTGTTGGTAATTGTACTGTTCTGGCAGGTAGAGCTGTTGTAATTGTTCTGGCAGGTAGAGCTGTTGGTAATTGTTCTGGCAGGTAGAGCTGTTGGTAATTGTACTGTTCTGGCAGGTAGAGCTGATGGTAATTGTGTAGGCAGGTAGAGCTGTTGGTAATTGTACTGTTCTGGAAGGTAGAACTGTTTGTAATTGTTCTGGCAGGTAGAGCTGTTGGTAATTGTTCTGGCAGGTAGAGCTGTTGTTAATTGTTCTGGCAGGTAGAGCTGATGGTAATTGTTCTGGCAGGTAGAGCTGTTGGTAATTGTACTGTTCTGGCAGGTAGAGCTGATGGTAATAGTGTAGGCAGGTAGAGCTGTTGGTAATTTTACTGTTCTGGCAGGTAGAGCTGTTGGTAATTGTACTGTTCTGGCAGGTAGAGCTGTTGGTAATTGTACTGTTCTGGAAGGTAGAGCTGTTGGTAATTGTACTGTTCTGGAAGGTAGATCTGTTGGTAATTGTTCTAGCAGATAGAGCTGTTGGTAATTGTTCTAGCAAGTAGAGCTGTTGGAAATTATACTGTTCTAGCAGGTAGAGCTGTTGGCAATTGTTCTGGCAAGTAGAGCTCTTGGTAATTGTTCTGGAAGGTAGAGCTGATGGTAATTGTACTGTTCTGGCAGTTGAAGCTGATGGTAATTGTTCTGGCAGGTAGAGCTTTTGGTAATTTTACTGTTCTGGCAGGTAGAGCTGATGGTAATTGTTCTGCAGGTAGAGCTGATGATAATTGTTCTGGCAGGTAGAGCAGTGTGTAATTGTACTGTTCGGGAGGTAGAGCTGTTGCTAAATGTTCTGGCAGGTAGAGCTGTTGGTAATTGTATTGTTCTGGCAGGTAGAGCTGATGGTAAATGCTCTGGCAAGTGGAGCTGATGGTAATTGTTCTGGCAGGTAGAGCTGTTGGTAATTGTTCTGTCAGGTAGAGCAGTTGGTAATTGTACTGTTCTGGCAGGTAGAGCTGTTGGTAATTGTTCTGGAAGGTAGAGCTGTCGGTAATTGTACTGTTCTGGAAGGTAGAGCTGTTGGTAATTGCACTGTTCTGGAAGGTAGAGCTGATGGTAATTATTCTGGCAGGTAGAGTTGTTGGTAATTGCACTGTTCTGGAAGGTAGAACTGTTTGTAATTGTTCTGGCAGGTAGAGCTGTTGGTAATTGTTCTGGCAGGTAGAGCTGTTGGTAATTGTTCTGGCAGGTAGAGCTGTTGGTAATTGTTCTGGCAGGTAGAGCTGTTGGTAATTGTACTGTTCTGGCAGGTAGAGCTGATGGTAATTGTGTAGGCAGGTAGAGCTGTTGGTAATTGTACTGTTCTGGCAGGTAGAGCTGTTGTTTATTGTACTGTTCTGGCAGGTAGAGCTGTTGTAATTGTTCTGGCAGGTAGAGCTGTTGGTAATTGTTCTGGCAGGTAGAGCTGTTGGTAATTGTACTGTTCTGGCAGGTAGAGCTGATGGTAATTGTGTAGGCAGGTAGAGCTGTTGGTAATTGTACTGTTCTGGAAGGTAGAGCTGTTGGTAATTGTACTGTTCTGGCAGGTAGAGCTGATGGTAATTATTCTGGCAGGTAGAGTTGTTGGTAATTGCACTGTTCTGGAAGGTAGAACTGTTTGTAATTGTTCTGGCAGGTACAGCTGTTGGTAATTGTTCTGGCAGGTAGAGCTGTTGGTAATTGTTCTGGCATGTAGAGCTGATGGTAATTGTTCTGGCAGGTAGAGCTGTTGGTAATTGTACTGTTCTGGCAGGTAGAGCTGATGGTAATTGTGTAGGCAGGTAGAGCTGTTGGTAATTTTACTGTTCTGGCAGGTAGAGCTGTTGGTAATTGTACTGTTCTGGCAGGTAGAGCTGTTGGTAATTGTACTGTTCTGGCAGGTAGAGCTGTTGGTAATTCTACTGTTCTGGAAGGTAGAGCTGATGGTAATTGTGTAGGCAGGTAGAGCTGTCGGTAATTGTACTGTTCTGGAAGGTAGAGTTGTCGGTAATTGTTCTGTTCTGGAAGGTAGAGTTGTTGGTAATTGTACTGTTCTGGCAGGTAGAGCTGTTGGTAATTGTACTGTTCTGGAAGGTAGAGCTGTTGGTAATTGTACTGTTCTGGAAGGTAGAGCTGTTGGTAATTGTACTGTTCTGGCAGGTAGAGCTGTTGGTAATTGTACTGTTCTGGCAGGTAGAGCTGTTGGTAATTGTACTGTTCTGGCAGGTAGAGCTGTTGGTAATTGTACTGTTCTGGAAGGTAGAGCTGTTGGTAATTGTACTGTTTTGGCAGGTAGAGCTGTTGTTTATTGTACTGTTCTGGCAGGTAGAGCTGTTGTAATTGTTCTGGCAGGTAGAGCTGTTGGTAATTGTTCTGGCAGGTAGAGCTGTTGGTAATTGTACTGTTCTGGCAGGTAGAGCTGATGGTAATTGTGTAGGCAGGTAGAGCTGTTGGTAATTGTACTGTTCTGGCAGGTAGAGCTGTCGGTAATTGTACTGTTCTGGAAGGTAGAGCTGTCGGTAATTGTACTGTTCTGGAAGGTAGAGTTGTTGGTAATTGTACTGTTCTGGCAGGTAGAGCTGTTGGTAATTGTACTGTTCTGGAAGGTAGAGCTGTTGGTAATTGTACTGTTCTGGAAGGTAGAGCTGTTGGTAATTGTACTGTTCTGGCAGGTAGAGCAGTTGGTTATTGTACTGTTCTGGCAGGTAGAGCTGTTGGTAATTGTACTGTTCTGGCAGGTAGAGCTGTTGGTAATTGTACTGTTCTGGAAGGTAGAGTTGTTGGTAATTGTACTGTTCTGGCAGGTAGAGCTGTCGGTAATTGTACTGTTCTGGAAGGTAGAGCTGTCGGTAATTGTACTGTTCTGGAAGGTAGAGTTGTTGGTAATTGTACTGTTCTGGCAGGTAGAGCTGTTGGTAATTGTACTGTTCTGGCAGGTAGAGCTGTTGGTAATTGTACTGTTCTGGAAGGTAGAGCTGTTGGTAATTGTACTGTTCTGGAAGGTAGAGCTGTTGGTAATTGTACTGTTCTGGAAGGTAGATCTGTTGGTAATTGTTCTAGCAGATAGAGCTGTTGGTAATTGTTCTAGCAAGTAGAGCTGTTGGAAATTATACTGTTCTAGCAGGTAGAGCTGTTGGCAATTGTTCTGGCAAGTAGAGCTCTTGGTAATTGTTCTGGAAGGTAGAGCTGATGGTAATTGTACTGTTCTGGCAGTTGAAGCTGATGGTAATTATTCTGGCAGGTAGAGTTGTTGGTAATTGCACTGTTCTGGAAGGTAGAACTGTTTGTAATTGTTCTGGCAGGTACAGCTGTTGGTAATTGTTCTGGCAGGTAGAGCTGTTGGTAATTGTTCTGGCATGTAGAGCTGATGGTAATTGTTCTGGCAGGTAGAGCTGTTGGTAATTGTACTGTTCTGGCAGGTAGAGCTGATGGTAATTGTGTAGGCAGGTAGAGCTGTTGGTAATTTTACTGTTCTGGCAGGTAGAGCTGTTGGTAATTGTACTGTTCTGGCAGGTAGAGCTGTTGGTAATTGTACTGTTCTGGCAGGTAGAGCTGTTGGTAATTCTACTGTTCTGGAAGGTAGAGCTGATGGTAATTGTGTAGGCAGGTAGAGCTGTCGGTAATTGTACTGTTCTGGAAGGTAGAGTTGTCGGTAATTGTTCTGTTCTGGAAGGTAGAGTTGTTGGTAATTGTACTGTTCTGGCAGGTAGAGCTGTTGGTAATTGTACTGTTCTGGAGGTAGAGCTGTTGGTAATTGTACTGTTCTGGAAGGTAGAGCTGTTGGTAATTGTACTGTTCTGGCAGGTAGAGCTGTTGGTAATTGTACTGTTCTGGCAGGTAGAGCTGTTGGTAATTGTACTGTTCTGGCAGGTAGAGCTGTTGGTAATTGTACTGTTCTGGAAGGTAGAGCTGTTGGTAATTGTACTGTTTTGGCAGGTAGAGCTGTTGTTTATTGTACTGTTCTGGCAGGTAGAGCTGTTGGTAATTGTTCTGGCAGGTAGAGCTGTTGGTAATTGTACTGTTCTGGCAGGGAGAGCTGATGGTAATTGTGTAGGCAGGTAGAGCTGTTGGTAATTGTACTGTTCTGGCAGGTAGAGCTGTCGGTAATTGGACTGTTCTGGAAGGTAGAGCTGTCGGTAATTGTACTGTTCTGGAAGGTAGAGTTGTTGGTAATTGTACTGTTCTGGCAGGTAGAGCTGTTGGTAATTGTACTGTTCTGGAAGGTAGAGCTGTTGGTAATTGTACTGTTCTGGAAGGTAGAGCTGTTGGTAATTGTACTGTTCTGGCAGGTAGAGCAGTTGGTTATTGTACTGTTCTGGCAGGTAGAGCTGTTGGTAATTGTACTGTTCTGGCAGGTAGAGCTGTTGGTAATTGTACTGTTCTGGAAGGTAGAGTTGTTGGTAATTGTACTGTTCTGGCAGGTAGAGCTGTCGGTAATTGTACTGTTCTGGAAGGTAGAGCTGTCGGTAATTGTACTGTTCTGGAAGGTAGAGTTGTTGGTAATTGTACTGTTCTGGCAGGTAGAGCTGTTGGTAATTGTACTGTTCTGGCAGGTAGAGCTGTTGGTAATTGTACTGTTCTGGAAGGTAGAGCTGTTGGTAATTGTACTGTTCTGGAAGGTAGAGCTGTTGGTAATTGTACTGTTCTGGAAGGTAGATCTGTTGGTAATTGTTCTAGCAGATAGAGCTGTTGGTAATTGTTCTAGCAAGTAGAGCTGTTGGAAATTATACTGTTCTAGCAGGTAGAGCTGTTGGCAATTGTTCTGGCAAGTAGAGCTCTTGGTAATTGTTCTGGAAGGTAGAGCTGATGGTAATTGTACTGTTCTGGCAGTTGAAGCTGATGGTAATTGTTCTGGCAGGTAGAGCTTTTGGTAATTTTACTGTTCTGGCAGGTAGAGCTGATGGTAATTGTTCTGCAGGTAGAGCTGATGATAATTGTTCTGGCAGGTAGAGCAGTGTGTAATTGTACTGTTCGGGAGGTAGAGCTGTTGCTAAATGTTCTGGCAGGTAGAGCTGTTGGTAATTGTATTGTTCTGGCAGGTAGAGCTGATGGTAAATGCTCTGGCAAGTGGAGCTGATGGTAATTGTTCTGGCAGGTAGAGCTGTTGGTAATTGTTCTGTCAGGTAGAGCAGTTGGTAATTGTACTGTTCTGGCAGGTAGAGCTGTTGGTAATTGTTCTGGAAGGTAGAGCTGTCGGTAATTGTACTGTTCTGGAAGGTAGAGCTGTTGGTAATTGCACTGTTCTGGAAGGTAGAGCTGATGGTAATTATTCTGGCAGGTAGAGTTGTTGGTAATTGCACTGTTCTGGAAGGTAGAACTGTTTGTAATTGTTCTGGCAGGTAGAGCTGTTGGTAATTGTTCTGGCAGGTAGAGCTGTTGGTAATTGTTCTGGCAGGTAGAGCTGTTGGTAATTGTTCTGGCAGGTAGAGCTGTTGGTAATTGTACTGTTCTGGCAGGTAGAGCTGATGGTAATTGTGTAGGCAGGTAGAGCTGTTGGTAATTGTACTGTTCTGGCAGGTAGAGCTGTTGTTTATTGTACTGTTCTGGCAGGTAGAGCTGTTGTAATTGTTCTGGCAGGTAGAGCTGTTGGTAATTGTTCTGGCAGGTAGAGCTGTTGGTAATTGTACTGTTCTGGCAGGTAGAGCTGATGGTAATTGTGTAGGCAGGTAGAGCTGTTGGTAATTGTACTGTTCTGGAAGGTAGAGCTGTTGGTAATTGTACTGTTCTGGCAGGTAGAGCTGATGGTAATTATTCTGGCAGGTAGAGTTGTTGGTAATTGCACTGTTCTGGAAGGTAGAACTGTTTGTAATTGTTCTGGCAGGTACAGCTGTTGGTAATTGTTCTGGCAGGTAGAGCTGTTGGTAATTGTTCTGGCATGTAGAGCTGATGGTAATTGTTCTGGCAGGTAGAGCTGTTGGTAATTGTACTGTTCTGGCAGGTAGAGCTGATGGTAATTGTGTAGGCAGGTAGAGCTGTTGGTAATTTTACTGTTCTGGCAGGTAGAGCTGTTGGTAATTGTACTGTTCTGGCAGGTAGAGCTGTTGGTAATTGTACTGTTCTGGCAGGTAGAGCTGTTGGTAATTCTACTGTTCTGGAAGGTAGAGCTGTGGGGGGCGGTGGCTGCGGAATTGTACTGTTCTGGAAGGTAGAGTTGTCGGTAATTGTTCTGTTCTGGAAGGTAGAGTTGTTGGTAATTGTACTGTTCTGGCAGGTAGAGCTGTTGGTAATTGTACTGTTCTGGAGGTAGAGCTGTTGGTAATTGTACTGTTCTGGAAGGTAGAGCTGTTGGTAATTGTACTGTTCTGGCAGGTAGAGCTGTTGGTAATTGTACTGTTCTGGCAGGTAGAGCTGTTGGTAATTGTACTGTTCTGGCAGGTAGAGCTGTTGGTAATTGTACTGTTCTGGAAGGTAGAGCTGTTGGTAATTGTACTGTTTTGGCAGGTAGAGCTGTTGTTTATTGTACTGTTCTGGCAGGTAGAGCTGTTGTAATTGTTCTGGCAGGTAGAGCTGTTGGTAATTGTTCTGGCAGGTAGAGCTGTTGGTAATTGTA
Source organism: Salmo salar (assembly GCF_965601325.2). Taxonomy (NCBI): domain Eukaryota; kingdom Metazoa; phylum Chordata; class Actinopteri; order Salmoniformes; family Salmonidae; genus Salmo; species Salmo salar. The sequence continues at coordinate 104,824,472 of NC_138299.1, read as the reverse complement.
CTGTTCTGGCAGGGAGAGCTGATGGTAATTGTGTAGGCAGGTAGAGCTGTTGGTAATTGTACTGTTCTGGCAGGTAGAGCTGTCGGTAATTGGACTGTTCTGGAAGGTAGAGCTGTCGGTAATTGTACTGTTCTGGAAGGTAGAGTTGTTGGTAATTGTACTGTTCTGGCAGGTAGAGCTGTTGGTAATTGTACTGTTCTGGAAGGTAGAGCTGTTGGTAATTGTACTGTTCTGGAAGGTAGAGCTGTTGGTAATTGTACTGTTCTGGCAGGTAGAGCAGTTGGTTATTGTACTGTTCTGGCAGGTAGAGCTGTTGGTAATTGTACTGTTCTGGCAGGTAGAGCTGTTGGTAATTGTACTGTTCTGGAAGGTAGAGTTGTTGGTAATTGTACTGTTCTGGCAGGTAGAGCTGTCGGTAATTGTACTGTTCTGGAAGGTAGAGCTGTCGGTAATTGTACTGTTCTGGAAGGTAGAGTTGTTGGTAATTGTACTGTTCTGGCAGGTAGAGCTGTTGGTAATTGTACTGTTCTGGCAGGTAGAGCTGTTGGTAATTGTACTGTTCTGGAAGGTAGAGCTGTTGGTAATTGTACTGTTCTGGCAGGTAGAGCTGTTGTTTATTGTACTGTTCTGGCAAGTAGAGCTGTTGTAATTGTTCTGGCAGGTAGAGCTGATTGTAATTGTGTAGGCAGGTAGAGCTGTTGGTAATTGTACTGTTCTGGCAGGTAGAGCTGATGGTAATTGTGTAGGCAGGTAGAGCTGTTGGTAATTGTACTGTTCTGGCAGGTAGAGCTGTTGGTAATTGTACTGTTCTGGAAAGTAGAGTTGTTGGTAAATGTACTGTTCTGGCAGGTAGAGCTGATGGTAATTGTTCTGGCAGGTAGAGCTGTTGGTAATTGTTCTGTTCTGGCAGCCTGCTCTCTACTCACTTCTCTTCCTCTCTCTCTTCACCTTTCTGAACTCATTCCTCTGGCTGATGAATCCAATATTTTTTTCTCTCTCTGTTCCCTCTGTTCTCCCTCATTTCTCTCTCCTCTTTCTCTCTCTGTTCTCTCTGTTCGCCCTCCTTTCTCTAGCTGTTCTCCCTCCTTTCTCTCTCCTCTTTCTCTCTGTTCTCTCTTCTCTGTTCTCTCTCCTTTCTCTCCAGAAGCAGTGTTGTTGCCAGGAAACTTGAGGAGTCTTTTTTCATGTCAATTGATTGCCTAGATCTGAACTACATAGTTGATTGTTAATGTTCTATAGGTCACTGTCCTCACATACTGTATATACACCGCCTGACCCCATAAACACACACTCTGCCTGACCCCATAACCACACACTCTGCCTGACCCCATAACCACATACGCTCTGTCTGACCCCATAACCACACACCCTATGTCTGACCCCATAACCACACACACACCCTCTGTCTGACCCCATAACCACACACACACCCTCTGTTTGACCCCATAACCACACACACACCCTCTGTCTGACCCCATAACCACACACACACCCTCTGTCTGACCCCATAACCACACACACACCCTCTGTCTGACCCCATAACCACACACCCTCTTTCTGACCCCATAACCACACACCCTAAGTCTGACCCCATAACCACACACCCTCTGTCTGGCCCCATAACCACACACCCTCTGTCTGACCCCATAACCACACACCCTCTGTCTGACCCCATAACCACACACTCCCTGTCTGACCCCATAACCACACACTCTCTGTCTGACCCCATAACCACACACTCTCTGTCTGGCCCCATAACCACACACCCTCTGTCTGACCCCATAACCACACACCCTCTGTCTGACCGCATAACCACACACCCTAGTCTGACCCCACTACCACACACCCTCTGTCTGACCCCATAACCACACACCCTCTGTCTGACTCCATAACCACACACACACTCTCTGTCTGACCCCATAACCACACACCATCTGTCTGACCCCATAACCACACACCCTCTGTCTGACCCCATAACCACACACCCTCTGTCTGACCCCATAACCACACGCCCTAGTCTGACCCCATAACCACACACCCTCAGTCTGACCCCATAACCACACACCCTCTGTCTGACTCCATAACCACACACACACCCTCTGTCTGACCCCATAACAACACACACACCCTCTGTCTGACCCCATAACCACACACTCTCTGTCTGACCCCATAACCACACACCCTCTGTCTGACATCATAACCACACACCCTCTGTCTGACCCCATAACCACACACACACCCTCTGTCTGACCCCATAACCACACACTCTCTGTCTGACCCCATAACCACACACCCTCTGTCTGGCCCCATAACCACACACCCTCTGTCTGACCCCATACACACACACCCTCTGTCTGACCCCATAACCACACACCCTCTGTCTGGCCCCATAACCACACACCCTCTGTCTGACCCCATAACCACACACCCTCTGTCTGACCCCATAACCACACACTCCCTGTCTGACCCCATAACCACACACTCTCTGTCTGACCCCATAACCACACACTCTCTGTCTGGCCCCATAACCACACACCCTCTGTCTGACCCCATAACCACACACACACCCTCTGTCTGACCCCATAACCACACACCCTCTGTCTGACCCCATAACCACACACTCTCTGTCTGACCCCATAACCACACACCCTGCCCCCATAACCACACTTCTGCCTGTCTATTCTCAGGATGGGCTCCATATGGGTGAAGCACTCAGAGCCGTACTGCTGTCTCAAACACACACACACACACACACACACACACACACACACACTAACACACACACACACACACACACACACACACACACACACACACACACACACACACACACACACCCTGCCCCTAACCCCACACCTCTCTCTCTCTATCCCCAGGATGTGTTAATGATGGGTGAGGAGTTGATCTCAGAGCCGTATTACTGTCAGTTGGAGGCAGAGACGTGCAGAGTGTTCTCAGAGCAGTTGGGTCGTTTCTCTCTGGTGGGAGAATCTCTAAACATGGCCGCGGCTAAGCGTCTCCGCCTCGTGCTCTTCTCTGACGCATACTGCTCTACCCTGGAGTATAACATCAGAGTCTACTGCATGGATGATACACAAGATGTCTTCAAGGTAAGGAACCTAGATACCTACACACCTATAGAACCCCATAGAGGTGCTGTTTCACCCACACACCTGTAGAACCCCACAGGGGTGCTGTTTCATCCACACACCTGTAGAACCCCACAGAGGTGCTGTTTCATCACACACCTGTAGAACCCCACAGAGGTGCTGTTTCACCCACACACCTGTAGAACCCCACAGAGGTGCTGTTTCATCCACACACCTGTAGAACCCCACAGAGGTGCTGTTTCATCCACACACCTGTAGAACCCCACAGAGGTGCTGTTTCACCCACACACCTGTAGAACCCCACAGAGGTGCTGTTTCACCCACACACCTGTAGAACCCCACAGAGGTGCTGTTTCATCCACACACCTGTAGAACCCCACAGAGGTGCTGTTTCATCCACACACCTATAGAACCCCACAGAGGTGCTGTTTCACCCACACACCTGTAGAACCCCACAGAGGTGCTGTTTCATCCACACACCTGTAGAACCCCACAGAGGTGCTGTTTCATCCACACACCTGTAGAACCCCACAGAGGTGCTGTTTCATCCACACACCTGCAGAACCCCACAGAGGTGCTGTTTCATCACACACCTTTAGAACCCCACAGAGGTGCTGTTTCATCACACACCTGTAGAACCCCACAGAGGTGCTGTTTCATCACACACCTTTAGAACCCCACAGAGGTGCTGTTTCATCACACACCTGTAGAACCCCACAGAGGTGCTGTTTCACCCACACACCTATAGAACCCCACAGAGGTGCTGTTTCATCCACACACCTATAGAACCCCACAGAGGTGCTGTTTCATCCACACACCTTTAGAACCCCACAGAGGTGCTGTTTCATCCTGTCTATTAAAGGCACTGGATATGCTGTACGGTTGATTAGACATCCTGCCGGAAATGTGCCTCCCGGACGCGTGAATGATCTAGTGTGTGTGTGTGTGTGTGTGTGTGTGTGTGTGTGTGTGTGTGTGTGTGTGTGTGTGTGTGTGTGTGTGTGTGTGTGTGTGTGTGTGTGTGTGGGGCAGTGTGCGCCCAACTTAAATTACCCCCCCCCCCCCTCCATGGGCCTTTGTCAAAAGCAGTGCACTATATATGAAATAAGGTGGCGTTTGGGACGAGCCAATGAGTGTTCTGAGTGGTTCATGTATCTGCTAAATGAATGTCTCTCTTTGTAACGAATGATAGAGCTGTGTGATGTCTGGATTACCAAACAACAGGACTACGTTTTAAATCACCCTGTAAAAACTACAACTCCCTAAATAGACTGAGGCTTACCACAGCAACGAGAGAATGAGAGAGACGAAGAGGCTAGTGCACGTTGGGGCCAGGGGGAGAGTGGGCCAGGGAGAGAGTGGGCCAGGGGGAGAGGGGGCCAGGGAGAGAGGGTCTCCAATTACATAGAATGAACTACAGGACAAAATACAAACCCTCCAACACCTGTGGTGTTGATGGTATCCTAAATTAAATGATAAAATATACAAACCACACATTCCAATTGGCTACATGGATTTTATAATGTCGTATGTTTTTCCCCCAACACCACTTTCCATCAATTTGTATAGCAGACCCTCATGCCAAATTGAGTCAAAAGCTTTTTTGAAATCAACATTGAAATTAACATCATCCTCAGCTCTGGCATCTTCCCCAGTATTTGGAACCAAGGCCTGATCACCCCAATCGACAAAGGTGGAGGCAAATATGACCCCAATAACCACCGTGGGATATGCGTCAACAGCAACCTTGGGAAAATCCTCTGCATTATCATTAACAGCAGACTCGTACATTTCCTCTGTGAAAACAATGTACTGAGCAAATTTCAAATTGGATTTTTACCAAAATACCGTACGACAGACCACATATTCACCCTGCACACCCTAATTGACAAAGAAACAAACCAAAACAAAGGCAAAGTCTGCTCATGCTTTGTTGATTTCAAAAAAGCTTTTGACTCAATTTGGCATGAGGGTCTGCTATACAAATTGATGGAAAGTGGTGTTGGGGGAAAAACATACAACATTATGAAATCCATGTACACAGACAACAAGTGTTTAGTTAAAACAGGCCGGTGGTGTGAGACAGGGATGCAGCTTGAGCCCCACCCTCTTCAACATATATATCAACAAATCTGCAGCACCAGGCCTCACCCTCCTAGAATCTGAAGTCAAATGTCTACTGTTTGCTGATGATCGGGTGCTTCTGTCCCCAACCAAGGAGGGCCTACTGCAGTGCCGAGATCTTCCACATGGATTCTGTCAGACCTGGGCCCTGACAGTAAATCTCAGTAAGAGAAAAAGAATGGTGTTCCAAAAAAGGTCCAATTCCCAGGATCACAAATACAAAGAGCACACAAAAAACTATACGTATCTCGGCCTAAACATCAGCGCCACAGGTAACTTCTACAAAGCTGTAAACAATCTCAGAGACAAGGCAACGCCATCAAAAGGAAAATAAAATTTGACATTCCCGATTAGGATCTGACTAAAAATACTTGAATCAATTATAGAACCCATTGCCCTTCCTAGTTTTGAGGTCTGGGGTCCGCTCACTGACCAAGAATTCACAAAATGGGACAAACACCAAATCCATAACAAAGCCATCACATACAGAGAGATGAACCTGGAGAAGAGTCCCCTAAGCAAGCTGGTCCTGGGGCTCTGTTCACAAACACAAACAGACCCCACAGAGCCCCAGGACAGCAACACAATTAGATCAAACCAAATCATGTGAAAACAAAAAGATAATTACTTGACACATTGGACAGAATCAACAAAAAAACTGAGCAAACTAGAATGCTATTTGGCCCTAAACAGAGACTACACAGTGGCAGAATACCTGACCACTGGGACTGACCCAAACTTAAAGAAAGCTTTGACTATGTACAGACTCAGTGAACATAGCCTTACTATTGAGAAAGGCCGCCATAGGCAGACCTGGCTCTCAAGAGACTACAGGCTATGTGCACACTGCCCACAAAATGAGGTGGAAACTGAGCTGCACTTCCTAACCTCCTGCCAAATGTATGACCATATTAGAGCCACATATTTCCCTCAGATTACACAGATCCACAAAGAATTTGAAAACAAAACCAATTTTGATCAACTCCCATATGTACTGTGTGAAATACCACAGTGTGCAATCACAGTAGCAAGTGACCTGTTGCCACAAGAACAGGGAAACCAGTGAAGAAAAAACACCATTGTAAATACAACCAATATTTATGTTTATTTATTTTCCCTTTTGTACTTGTACTATTTGCACATAATATGACATTTGAAATGCCTTGTGGAACTTCTGAGTGTAATGTTTACTGTAACATTTTATTGTTTATTTCACTTTTGTTTATTATCTATTTCACTTGCTTTGGCAATGTAAACATATATTTCCCTTGCCAATAAAGCCCCTTAAATTGAAATTGAATTGAATTGACAGAGGAGAAGAGAAAATATGAGGGGGATGGGGGGCGAGTGGAGGGGAGAGTAGGAAAAAGCAGGAGAAGAAGGGAGAAGAGGGGACAGATGAGAGTGGGAAGGGGGAGGGGGAGAGAGGAGGAGAGGGGAGAGGAGGGGAAGGGAGAACTGGTCTAGAACTAGACTAACAGTGATGAGTCAATGAGAAACCTGGCTATATACACAGAGTACCAGTACTGAGTCAATGAGTAACCTGACTATATACACAGAGTACCAGTACTGAGTCAATGAGTAACCTGACTATATACACAGAGTACCAGTACTGAGTCAATGAGTAACCTGACTATATACACAGAGTACCAGTACTGAGTCAATGAAAAACCTGGCTATATACACAGAGTACCAGTACTGAGTCAATGAGTAACCTGACTATATACACAGAGTACCAGTACTGAGTCAATGAGTAACCTGACTATATACACAGAGTACCAGTACTGAGTCAATGAGTAACCTGGCTATATACACAGGGTACCAGTACTGAGTCAATGAGTAACCTGGCTATATACACAGAGTACCAGTATTGAGTCAATGAGTAACCTGACTATATACACAGAGTACCAGTACTGAGTCAATGAGTAACCTGGCTATATACACAGGGTACCAGTACTGAGTCAATGAGTAACCTGGCTATATACACAGGGTACCAGTACTGAGTCAATGAGTAACCTGACTATATACACAGAGTACCAGTACTGAGTCAATGAGTAACCTGGCTATATACACAGAGTACCAGTACTGAGTCAATGAGTAACCTGACTATATACACAGAGTACCAGTACTGAGTCAATGAGTAACCTGAGAGCCCATTCCCACCTTCTGTAGCACCTTGCGGTTGGGTATCAAGCAGTTGCCATACCAAGCGTGATGCAGCCAGTCAAGATGCTCTCAATGGTGCAGCTATTTGACGATCTGAGAGCCCATGCCAAATCTTGTCAGCCTCCTGAGGAGGAAGACGTATTGTCGTGCCCTCTTTACGACTGTGTTAGTGTGTTATATACCACAGTATGAGTCATAATACACATAAAACCTAGCAGTCAAACAAGGAAATGGTTCCAATCGTTTTTTTCCACCATACCTTATTCCCGTAGAGGATTTTAGAAACACTTCAGATAAGGGCTATGTTTCAGGTCATTGTCCTGCTGGAAGGTGTACCTCCGTCCCAGTCTCAAATCTCTGGCATGATAACTGTAAATTTCTCTAGGACAAGGAGACTTTTATCAATTTATTTGCCTGTATTTAACCCTCAAAAATGAAAAGACTAATTAGCTGCTAATGTGGCTATCATAAGAACTACAAATGCCATGATGATTTGGACGAGACTGCCGAATCGAGGCAAAGCTAAGAATCTCTGGATTAACTACACTACATGACAGTATGTAACATGTGCTCGCAGAACATGTCACTCCAAAATCATGGGCATTACAATGGAGTTGGTCCCCCCATTTGCTTCTATAACAACCTCCACTCTTCTGGGAAAGCTTTCCACTAGATGTTGGAACATTTCTGCGGGGGACTTGCCTCCATTGAGCCACAAGAGCATTAGTGAGGTCGGGCACTGATGATGGGCAATTAGGCCTGGCTCGCAGTTGGCGTTTCAATTAATCTGAAATGTATTCGATGGGGTTGAGGTCAGGACTCTGTGCAGGCCAGTGAAGTTCTTCCACACTGATCTCGACGAACCATTTCTGTATGGACCTTGCTTTGTGCCCGCAGGCATTGTCATGCAGAGACAGGAAAGGGCCTTCCCCAAACTGTTGCCACAAAGTTGGAAGCACAGAATCGTCTAGAATGCAATTGTATGCTGTAGGGTTAAGATTTCCCTTCACGGGAACTAAGGGGCCCGAACCATGAAAACATCCCCAGACCATTATTCCTCCTCCACCAAACTTTATGGTTGGCACTATGCATTGGGGCAGGTAGAGCTCTCCTGGCATCTCCTGTTCTGCCTGCGGCTATGGAACCCTGACCTGTTCACCGGACGTGCTTGTTGCACCCTCGACAACTACTATGATTATTATTATTTGACCATGCTGGTCATTTATGAACATTTTAACATCTTGACCATGTTCTGTTATAATATCCACCCGGCACAGCCAGAAGAGGACTGGCCACCCCTCATAGCCTGGTTCCTCTCTAGGTTTCTTCCTAGGTTTTTGGCCTTTCTAGGGAGTTTTTCCTAGGGAGTTTTTCCTAGCCACCGTGCTTCTTTCACATGCATTGCTTGCTGTTTGGGGTTTTAGGCTGGGTTTCTGTACAGCACTTTGAGATATCAGCTGATGTACGAAGGGCTATATGAATAAATTTGATTTGATTTGATCCGCCAAACCCAGATTAGTCCGTCAAACTGCCAGATGGTGAAGCATGATTCATCACTCCAGAGAGCACGTTTCCACTGCTCCAGAGTTCAATGGCTATGAGCATTACAGCACTCCAGCCAACGTTTGGCAAGCTTGTGTGTGGCTGCTCAGCCATGGAAACCCATTTCATGAAGCTCCCGACAAACAGTTCTTGTGCTGATGTTGCTTCCAGAGGCAGTTTGGAACTCAGCAGTGAGTGTTGCAACCGAGGACAGGTGATTTTTACGCGCTACGTGCTTCAGCACTCGGCGGTCCCGTTCTGTTAGCTTGTGTGATCTACCACTTCGCCGCTGAGCCGTTGTTGCTCCTAGATGTTTCCACTTCACAATAACAGCACTTACAGTTGCCCGGTGCAGCTCAAGCAGGGCAGAAAGGTGGCATCCTACGACTGTGCCACGTTGAAACTCACTGAGCTCATCAGTAAGGCCATTCTACAGCCACTATTTGTCTACGGAGATTGCATGGCTGTGGGTGCTCTATTTTATGCACCAGTCAGCAATGGGTGTGGCTGAAATCGCCAATTCTGTGAGCTGTCTTGTGCAAGTTTTAAATTGACACAATACCTGATAGCAAAGGTGTCAGCTAGAGATGACTTGCAGGGATTTGTAGTCTTTTCTACTTTGATGCAAATCAGCATTTTTTAATCTGAGAGTAAATGAGCTGATTATATTGATAAAAGTCAGAGAGAAATTTACATGGTTATCAAAACGTCAGCCAGGGTAAGAAACACGAAATACAAAATATTATTTTAAGTGTTTCTAAAATTCTCAATGGGAAAAAATGTTTGATTGGAACCATTTCCCTGTTTGACCGCTAGGTTTTATGGGTATTATGACACCTTCACTGTAGGGCTCTATAGACCATGATAAATCCTTAGTGATGTGGACACCGAGGAACTGCTCCACTACATCCCCATTGATGTGAATGCGGGTGTGCTCGGCCCTCCGTTTCCTGTACACCATGATCAGCTCCTTTGTCTTGCTGACATTGAGGGAGAGGTTGTTGTCTTGGCACCACACAGCCAGGTCTCTGACTTCCTCCCTATAGGCTGTCTCATCGTCATCGGTGATCAGGCTTACCACCGTTGTGTAGTCGGTTAATGATGGTGTTGGAGTCGTGCGCAGTCGTGGGTGAACAGGGAGTACAGCAGGTGACTAAGCAGGCACCCCTGAGGGGCCCCCGTGTTGAGGGTCAGCTTGGCGGATGTGCTGTTGCCAACCCTCACTACCTGGGGGTGTCCAGTCACTAAGTCTAGGATACAGTTGCAGAGGGAGGTGTTTAGTCCCAGGATCCTTAGCTTAGTGATGATCTTGGAGGTTACTATGGTGTTGAACGCTGAGCTGTAGTCAATGAACAGCATACACACGTAGGTGTTCCTTTTCTCCAGGGGGGAAAAGGAAGTGTAGAGTGCAATAGAAAATGCATCATCTGTGGATCTGTTGTGAATTGGAGTGGGTCTAGGGTTTCTGGGATGATGGTGTTTGATATGAGTCATGACCAGCCTTTCAAAGCATTTCGTGGCTTCAGATGAGCGACAGTTATTTAGACAGGTTACCTTGGCTTCCTGGGCACAGGGACAATGGTGGTCTGGGAGAGGTTGAAAATGTCAGTGAAAGAGACTTGCCAGCTGGTCAGCATGTTCTGAGTACACGTCCTGGTATGTTAACCTGTTTAAAGGTCTTACATTGGCTAAGGAGAGCATGATCCAAAACAGCTGGTGTTCTCACGCATGGTCCAGTGTTGCTTGCATCGAAGCGATCATAGAAGGCATTTTGCTCATCTGGTAGGCTCGCGACACTCGGCAGCTCGCAGCTGGGTTTTCCTATGCAATCCATGATAGTTTGCAAGCCCTGCCACAACCAACGAGCGTCACAGCCAGTGTAGTAGAATTTGATCTTAGTCCTGTTTGTAGGATTTGCCTGACACTGTCAGAGTGCATAGCGGGATTTTATTTTAAGTGTCCAGATTAGTGTCCCACTCCTTGAAAGAGGCAGCTCTAGCCTTTAGCTCAGTGCAGATGTTGCCTGTAATCCATGGCTTCTGGTTGGGATATGTACTTACGGTCACTGTGGGGACGACATCATCAATGCACTTATTGATGAAGCCGGTGACTGATGTGGTGTACTCGTCAATGCCATTGGATAAATCCCAGAAGATATTCCAATCTGTGCTAGCAAAACAGTCCTGTAGCTTAGCATCTGTTTCATCAGACCACTTTCATTATTGGTACTTCCTGTTTGAGTTTTTGATTGTAAGCAGGAAACAGGAGGACAGAGTTATGGTCAGATTTGCCAAATGTAGAGCAAGGCTAGACCTTTATATGCTTCTCTGTGTGTAGAGTTTTTTCGCCTCTAGTTGCACAGGTGACATGCTAGTATAAATGAGGTAAGATGGATTTCAGTTTTCCTACATGAAAAATATAGAGAATCAGGGGGATAGAATTATGGTCAGATTTGCCAAATGGAGGGTGAGAGCTTTTGTACGTGTCTGTGTGTGGAGTAAAGGTGGTCTAGAGGTTTTTTTGTCCTCTGGTTGCACGTGACATGGTAGAAATTAGGTAAAACGGATTTAAGTTTCTCTGCATTAAAGTCCCCAGCCACTAGGAGTGCTGCCTCTGGATGAGCATTTTCTTGTTTGCTTATGGCCTTATTCAGCTTGTTGAGTGCAGTCTTAGTGCCAGCATCGGTTTGTGGTGGTAAATAGACGGCTAAATTATATTTATTACTCACATGAAAAATATAGAGGAAAACTCTCTTGGTAAATAGTATGGTCTACAGCAGGGTTCTCCAACTCGCGGCCAGCGAGCCGAATTTGGCCCACGGGTGGTTTTAATGAAAAAAAAATTCAAAAACATAAAAAAAAAAAACTTATTTTATTTTTTATTTGTTGTATTTTTTCATTATTGGACATAAAAGATTGTAAAAACACCAGGAAATTAGATCCAAGTGATGTTAATTTAACAAATATGTTCCCAAGTATTCCCAACAGAGTTGTGGACTCGAGTCACATGACTTGGACTCGAGTCTAACCCCAGTCAAAAATTCGATGACTTTAGACTCGACTTGATAGAAAATAAAATAACTTGAGAGACAACAGCATCGCCCTTGTAAAAAAACTGTAATAGATTGGCTAGTGAAGCGTATACTCGATACTCTGATTGGACCAGCAAACTGTCAATCAACACAGGTTGGGTGGTGACCTAGCAAACAGATGGCTGATTTGCTGTACAGTTCAGGCCAAAGGTTTTGAGAATGACAAAAATATACATTTTCACAAAGTCTGCTGCTTCACTGTCTTTAGATATTTTTGTCAGATGTTACTATGGAATACTGAAGTATAATTACAAGCATTTCATAGTTCATAGTTTTCCATAGTTTTAGACAATTTTTAATAGGTATTTCTCTCTCTCTCTCTCTCTCAATTCAAGGGGTTTTATTGGCATGGGAAACATATGTTAAAAATGCTAAAGCAGGTGAAGTAGACAATACACAAAAGTGAAATAAACAATAAAATTGAACAGTAAACATTACACTCACAGAAGTTCCAAAAGAATAAGGACCTTACAAATGTCATATTGTGTATACAGTCGTGGCCAAACGATTTGAGAATGACACAAATATAAATTTTCACAAAGTTTGCTGCTTCAGTGTCTTTAGATATTTTTGTGAGATGTTACTCTGGAATACTGGAGTATAATTACAAGCATTTCACAAGTGTCAAAGGCTTTTATTGACAATTACATGAAGTTGATGCAAAGAGTCAATACTTGCAGTGTTGACCCTTCTTTTTCAAGACCTCTGCAATCCGCCCTGGCATGCTGTCAATTAACTTCTGGGCCACATCCTGACTGATGGCAGCCCATTCTTGCATAATCAATTCTTGGAGTTTGTCAGAATTTGTGGGTTTTTGTTTGTCCACCCGCCTCTTGAGGATTGACCACAAGTTCTCAATGGGATTAAGGTCTGGGGAGTTTCCTGGCCATGGACCCAAAATATCAATGTTTTGTTCCCCGAGCCACTTAGTTATCACTGTTGCCTTATGGCAAGGTGCTCCATCATGCTGGAAAAGGCATTGTTCGTCACCAAACTGTTCCTGGATGGTTGGGAGAAGTTGCTCTCGGAGGATGTATTGGTACCATTCTTTATTCATGGCTGTGTTCTTAGGCAAAATTGTGAGTGAGCCCACTCCCTTGGCTGAGAAGCAACCCCACACATGAATGGTTCAGGATGCTTTACTGTTGGCATGACACAGGACTGATGGTAGTGCTCACCTTGTCTTCTCCGGACAAGCTTTTTTCCGGATGCCCCAAACAATCAGAAAGGGGATTCATCAGAGAAAATGACCTTACCCCAGTCCTAAGCAGTCCAATCCCTGTACCTTTTGCAGAATATCAGTCTGTTCCTGATGTTTTTCCTGGAGAGAAGTGGCTTCTTTGCTGCCCTTCTTAACCTCTTGGGGCTAGGTGGGACGCTAGCGTGCCACCTGTGGTGCACTCCATCAACAGCAGGTGCATTTCAAGAGCGGCAAATTTGAATCCAAATAAATGTCAAAATTCAAATTTTTCAAAAATACAACTATGTTACACCATTTGAAAGATAAACATCTCCTTAATCTAACCACGTTTTACGATTTCAAAAAGGTTTTACGGCGAAAGCATAAATTTAGAGTATGTTAGGACAGTACATTTACAAGAGTTGTGTGTAATGTTTTGTCAAGTCAAAGACAGGGTCACCAAAACCATAAAACCAGCTAAAATGATACACTAACCTTTTACAATCTCCATCAGATGACACTCCTAGGACATTATGTTAGACAATGCATGCATTTTTAGTTCTATCAAGTTCATATTTATATACAAAAACAGCGTTTTACTATGGCATTGATGTTGAGGAAATCGTTTCCCTCCAATAACCGGCAGTCAAGTCAGCGTCACAAATTAAATAATTAAAATTAGAAAACATTGGTAAAATATTATATTGTCATTTAAAGAATTATAGATTTACATCTTTTGAACGCAATCAACTTGCCAGATTTAAAAATAACCTTACTGGGAAATCACACTTTGCAATAATCTGAGCACTGTGCCCAGAAAAATACGCGTTGCGATACAGACTAGACGTCATGTTGGGGAGATCTAAAATCGAAAATACTATGTAAATAATCCATTACCTTTGATTCTCTTCATCAGATGTCACTTCCAGGTATCACAGGTCCATAACGAATGTAGTTTTGTTCAAAAAAGCTCATCATTTATGTCCAAAAATCTCCGTCTCGTTAGCACATGATGTAAGCCAGCCGGACTTCTCGTCATGAACGAGGGGAAAAAATATATTTCCGTTCGTTCAAACATGTCAAACGTTGTATAGCATAAATCATTAGGGCCTTTTTTAACCAGAACATGAATAATATTCAAGGTGGACGAATGCATAGCCTTTTATAACGTATTGGAACGAGGGTACCCAACATGAAGTAGCGCGCCAGGTGTCTAATGGGACATCACCGTTCCATGGCTCTTGTTCGGTCAGATCTCCCTCCAGAAGACTCAAAACACTTTGTAAAGGCTGGTGACATCTAGTGGAAGCAATAGGAAGTGCCAAAATATTCCTAAACCCCTGTGTTTTTCAATGGGAGAGGTTTAAAGTCAATACAACACATCAGGTATCCACTTCCTGTCAGAAAATGTCTCAGGGTTTTGCCTGCCAAATGAGTTCTGTTATACTCACAGACACCATTCAAACAGTTTTGGAAACTTTAGAGTGTTTTCTATCCATATATAATAAGTATATGCATATTCTAGTTACTGGGTAGGATTAGTAACCAGATTAAATCGGGTACATTTTTTTTATCCAGACGTGCAAATGCTGCCCCCTAGACCCAACAGGTTAACACCAGGTCATCCTCCAAAAGTCTTCGCCTCACTGTGTGCAGATGCACTCACACCTGCCTGCTGCCATTCCTGAGCAAGCTCTGTACTGGTGGTGCCCCGATCCCGCAGCTGAATCAACTTTAGGAGACGGTCCTGGTGATTGCTGGACTTTCTTGGGTGCCCTGAAGCCTTCTTCACAACAATTGAACCACTCTCCTTGAAGTTCTTGATCATCTGATAAATTGTTGATTTAGGTGCAATCTTGCTGGCAGCAATATCCTTGCCTGTGAAGCCCTATTTGTGCAAAGCAATGATGACGGCGCGTGTTTCCTTGCAGGTAACCATGGTTGACAGAGGAAGAACAATGATTCCAAGCACCACCCTCCTGTTGAAGCTTCCAGTCTGTTATTCGAACTCAATCAGCATAACAGAGTGATCTCCAGCCTTGTCCTCGTCAACACTGACACCTGTGTTAACGAGAGAATCACTGACATGATGTCAGCTGGTCCTTTTGTGGCAGGGCTGAAATGCAGTGGAAATGTTTTTCTGGGATTCAGTTCATTTGCATGGCAAATAGGGACTTTGCAATTATTTGCAATTCATCTGATCACTCTTCATAACATTCTGGAGTATATGCAAATTGCCATCATACAAACTGAGGCAGCAGACTTTGTGAAAACTATATTTGTGTCATTCTCAAAACTTTTGGCCACGACTGTAAAGCTATAGGATCGGGTGAAACGTCAACGTCAAATTATAGGAAGAGAGGACTACCATAATAAATAAATATGCAGCTCCCAAAAATGTTGTTGATCAAGAATATTAACTGTTTACTTTGCAATCTCATCAGCAATGGGCAACAACTATATTAGCATAGGCCTACTGGTATTTTGGTATGCAACAATTACTAGCATAGTGTCACAGACGTCGTATTGATTAGACCAAAATGCAGGCGGAATGTGTATACTCATCTTCTTTTTATTTGGCAGAAAGAAGGAAAACCAATACAAAACACACGTATACAAAAATAACGACGACAAACAGTCCTGTAAGGCATACAGCTATACACAAAACACTCTAAACAAACACACCCCTGCCACGTCCTGACCAAACTACAATAAAAAATAACCCCTTATACTGGTCAGGACGTGACACATAGGCCTACTGGTATTTTGGTATGTAACAATTACTAGCATATGCCTACTGGTATTTTGGTATGTAACAATTACTAGCATAGGCCTACTGGTATTTTGGTATGTAACAATTACTAGCATAGGCCTACTGGTATTTTGGTATGTAACAATGGCTTGAAATGTATCATTTACTTATGAAGCTCGTATTTGGAATTTATTTTAAATGAATTATTACTGTGGCGAAGACGCACCATAGGCGCGGCTCTTCACCTCTACTCTCCGAACTCCAGCTGCCAGTGAAGAGGGCATTTTGTTTTCTCTTGTTTAAATGTTTGCTGTTGCTTTCACACGTTTAAATGCATAGGCCCTATGTGGTCATTATATATTCTATCTAATACTACAATAATTGCTAGCGTTTCATCATTCCATACCCGTACCGTTTATTGCAACATGTAGACATTTCTGTTTCACATTTGATAGGCCTACAATACATTTTGATTTAGCCAACCACTTATTATCCTCTGAGTGGGCGCAATATTTATTGTTCACGTAAATATTCAAAAGATTCATGAGGTAGAAGTGCTGTTTATTTAATTCAATGTATCGTTACCTTTGTTTATATTTCCCAGGGTGCCGTGTGCCAGAGTTCGTGGGTCTGTGTCCTACAGTGCCTTGCAAAAGTATTCATCGCCCCTTGGCATTTTTCCTATTTTGTTGCATTACAACCTGTAATTTAAATTTATTTTTATTTGGATTCCATGTAATGGACATACACAAAATAGTCTAAATTGGTGAAGTGAAATGAAAAAAATAACTTTTTTTCAAAAGAATTACAAAAATTAAAAACGGAAAAGTGTTGCGTGCATATGTATTCACCCCCTTTGCTATGCAGCCCCTAAATAAGATCTAGTGCAACCAATTACCTTCAGAAGTCACATAATTAATTAAATAAAGTCCACCTGTGTGCAATCTAAGTGTCACATGATCTGTCACGTGATCTCAGTATATATACACCTGTTCTGAAAGGCCCCAGAGTCTGCAACACCACTAAGCAAGGGGCACCACCAAGCAAGTGACACCATGAAGACCAAGGAGCTCTCCAAACACATTAGGGACAAAGTTGTGGAGAAGTACAGATCAGGGTTGGGTTATAAAAAATATCTGAAACTTTGAACATCCCACGGAGCACCATTCAATCCATTATTAAAAAATTGAAAGAATATGGCACCACAACAAACCTGCCAAGAGAGGGCCACCCACCAAAACTCACAGACCATTCAAGGAGGGAATTAATCAGAGAGGCAACATAGAGACAAAAGATAACCCTGAAGGAGCTGCAAAGCTCCACAGAGTATCTGTCCATAGGATCACTTTACGTCGTACACGCCACACAGCTGGACTTTACGGAAGAGTGGCCAGAAAAAAAGCCATTGCTTAAAGAAGAAAATAAGCATGTGGGAGATAAGCATGTGGGAGACTCTCCAAACATATGGAATAAGGTACTCGGGGTGATGAGAGCTTTTTGGTGATCAAGGAAAACACTATGTCCGGCGCAAACCCAACACCTCTCATCACCCCGAGAACACCATCCCCACAGTGAAGCATGGTGATGGCAGCATCATGCTGTGGGGATGTTTTTCATCGGCCGGGACTGGGAAACTGGTCAGAATTGAAGGAATGATGGATGGCACTAAATACAGGGAAATTATTGAGGGGAACCAGTTTCAGTCTTCCAGAGATTTGAGACTGGGATGGAGGTTCACCTTCCAGCAGGACAATGACCCTAAGCATACTGCTAAAGCAACATTCAAGTGGTTTAAGGGGAAACATTTAGATGTGTTGGAATGGCCTAGTCAAAGCCCAGACCTCAATCCAATTGAGAATCTGTGGTATGATTTAAAGATTGCTGTACACCAGCAGGAACCCATCCAACTTGAGGGAGCTGGAGCAGTTTTGCCTTGAAGAATGGGCAACAATCCCAGTGGCTAGATGTGCCAAGCTTATAGAGACATACCCCTAGAGACTTGCAGCTGTAATTGCTGCAAAAGGTGTCTCTACGATGTATTGACTTTGGGGGGAATGGTGAATAGTTATGCACCCTCAAGTTTTCCAGGTTTTTTTGTCTTATTTCTTGTTTGTTTCACAATAAAAAATATTTTTGCATCTTCAAAGTGGTAGGCATGTTGTGTAAATCAAATGATACAAACCCCCCCAAAAAATCTATTTTAATTCCAGGTTGTAAGGCAACAAAATAGGAAAAATGCCAATGAGGGTGAATGCTTTCACAAGCCACTCTATGTCTTTGTCATTCTGGTTGTGCATAAAATGAGCGTGCCCGCCTCATTGCACTTAGGAATAGGCTACGTGGCCTGCGCTCCACACTTTGGAGTCACAACGTTGAATAAGAGAAAAGTATTGTTCCATGTATGCATGGTGTTAAAATAGTAATAATCATTAAGTCTGATTAAGACCAATGTAACAAATGTAATAATGGATGTTTCAATAGCTTTTTACATTGTAGAACCAGTTTATTGGTAGTAATTGCCAATTGGGTTATTATATAGTCCTGGTGGCCAAGTGCTGATATTATGAAGCCTACCTGTCGAGCTCCGAACAGATTCTATTTGGTTTCTCAAGGGGAGGCTGTGCAGTCTTGCCCTCTACCTGTGTCCGTTCAGATGGGGCAGGGCCTGATACAGAGGCTATTTATTTTGGCCTGTTTATATTTGATAAATCTACTTGTATATTTTGTATGATCCTGCGGCGGCCACGTTCGCCATTGGATCACCAAGACTAAATAAATGTCCAATCTGAACCCGTCAACCTGACTTGTCTTCTGAACCCATCAACCTGACTGGTCTTCTGCTGATCTAAGGCTCTTATTACTAATACAAGGACTCCATTTTACAACTATATCATCAAAATGTGTGAGAAGGGCTGTCTGGTAGCCTCAATAAGTAGACAAAGATTTGTAGTTCAAAAAGTTATTGCAAAGTTATTATTTATTTTTTACTTGAGACTTTAAAAAACTTGACTCGACTTGACTTTCTCTTAGAATGTACGTCTTGGACTTGACGCGATTCTTGACCCGTTCTACTCAGGACTCGACTTGAGACTCAGACCTTGTGACCTGAGACTTGCTTGTGACTGGAATAATAGTGACCTGGGCCCACACCTAATAGACAGACACGTGATCCTATACAAATGGAAACAAGGTTTGAAATAATTATGTTTTAGTCAAACATTATATCTGTTTGGGCTTCTTGCAGTCAATTTGCAGTCTACAAATTATCCGTAATTATAAACTGGGTGGTTTGAGCCCTGAAATCTGATTGGCTGACAGCCGTGGTATATCAGACCGTATACCACGGGTATAACAAAACATTTATTTTTACTGCTCTAATTACGTTGTTAACCAGTTTATAATAGCAATAAAGCACCTCGGCACCTTGTGATATTTGGCCAATATACCATGGCTAAGAGCTGTGTCCAGGCATCTTTAGCCGTGATATATTGGCCATACTGTATACCACACCCCCTCGTGCCTTATTGGTTAATTATGTTCCAATTGTTGATCCTATTGGTCTAAAGCTTATCATGATGTATTCTAACTCAGTTGAGTAGAAACCTAGAGACTTCCTGAATATTAGAGATCACACACCAGCTGTTGTTAACAAAGAGATCACACTCCAGCCTCCTTGAGCCTGACGCTGCCGTCCTGTCCTGCCGAGCCAGATGTATATTATCCATGTCCTTTGTTCAGCCAAGCTTCCTAGAAAACATAGGATATTAATACAATTCTTCAGGTCCCGTTCATAGGATAGTCTCGAACGGAGCTCGTCCAGTTTGTTCTCCAGTGATGGTACGTTCTCCAATTGAACAGATGGCAGAGGGGGTTTATATACTCACCGTCGTAGTTTCATCAGGGCGCAGCCGCACGTCGGCCTCTATGTCACCGTCTCTTTCTCTTCCGAGTGTCGGGGATTAGGGCCTGGGTGAGAAATCTTCATCTAAATGGAGGTTAGTGATCACTGTGCTGACGTCCAGAAGTTATTTTTGTCATGGTGAAAACATTATGTGAAAAAAAAAGTTAAGATCAGCAACAACAACAGAAAGAGTTGGTTGGGAGCTTGTAAAACAGATGCTATAGAGGAGAGGAGAGGAGAGGAGAGGAGAGGAGAGGAGAGGAGAGGAGAGGAGAGGAGAGGAGAGGAGAGGAGAGGAGAGGAGAGGAGAGGAGAGGAGAGGAGAGGAGAGGAGAGGAGAGGATGCAGGATAAAACAACACTATTGATGCAGGCTAAAACAACACTATTGATACAGGATAAAACAACACACTAATAATGCAGGATTTATATATTCATTTATAATGCAAGATACAAACAACACTATTGATGCAGGATAAAAACAATACAATATTGATGCAGGATAAAACAACACTATTGATTCAGGATCAAACAACATCATTGATTTACCAACCCACTGCAACAAACTATACCCTTTTCACACTACTGAGCTGAGCTGAGCCAAAGCCAAACTGAGCTTAGCTGCACTGGTCTGGTATTGCAGCCTCCATATTTGCTGGAACGAACAATGTGTTAATTGGTCTTCTGTTTGGGAATGTCACAAAGAACATAGGATTCAATAGAGAATGAGGTTATGATTTACTGCCGTAAAACAGATACATCTCCCAGAGATGTAAACTCCAGTATTTGTCATGGTGTAAACTGGCATCTCAATTCACAACCTGACCTGGAGCGTGAGCTCAATTCTCTCCTCCCTCCTCCTCAGCTCTCTGATTGGCTCATTTCAGACAGACCTCCCCCACTTCCCTCAGCCACATCCCTCCTCTCCTCCCTCCTCCTCCTCTGCTCTCTGATTGGCTCATTTCAGACAGACCTCCCCCACTTTCCTCTCCTCCGCCTTCCTCCTCCTCCTCCCCTGTTCATGGCTAGAGTTCTACAGTCCTCCGCAGAAATCAGCACCCCCTTCTGAGAGCAGATCAGACACTCCACCAGACTGAAGTGGAGTGGGAGACACCACTTCTGGCTGGAGGGGTGACGGAGGGAGAGGAGTCAATGACAGGAGAGAAGGATCACAGGGGGTGTCTGGTAGAGAGCTGAGAGAGAGACTCTCCTTTTAATTTACAAATTAAGTTTTTCAAATTAAATCTTAACAGGCTACTCAGAGGCGTTCCCTGAGGGAGGGAGGCTGGAATTACTGCCTGGTTATCCCCTCCGTATGGAGCGAGGGAAGGGAGGAAGAGAAAGAGTGAGAGAGAAACGGCAGGGAAGAGACTGATGGGGAACCTCATGGTGTGTGGCAGTCAAGCGAAACCACAATCAGGACAAAATTAGCCCCCCACACACACACCCACACCCACACCCACACACACGATGTCATGTGTTGACAGGACCATATCTCATGATACTAGGGGAGGACACGGCCATTTAATGACATCCTGCATGTGGATGTAGTTTGCTTTATTGTGTGTGTGTCTGTAAAGGTGTGTGCGTCTGTAAAGGTGTGTGTGCGTCTGTACAGGTGTGTGTGTCTTGCCGAGAGATCAGAGCCTGTTCTGTGCTCCCCTCTCTTCTGTTCTGTTCTCTCTCCGGTGCCTCCAGTTTTTTGGCTGTCAGTCATTCTCAGTCGACAGGCCTGCGTCAACCAGAGAGCTGCTACCACACACACACACACACACACCAACAGTCAGCCAACAGAATCTTTCCCACAAACACACAGCGTCTCTCATCTCCCAGTTAGGACTGTTATTGTCTTTGATGCAGAGTGTGTGATACTGAGTGTGCTGTGTCTCTTGGGGGTGCGATGACATTTCCCTGTGATGCTCTGCATATGTGATCCAGCTGTATGTTAGCCAGACAGCTCCTATCGGGACCAATTAAGTTAATATTTAATGTGTCCGCCATCCTCTATTGGACTTCGCCAGGGCTGGCGGTTAGCTGACTGGCTCGCTGCACACCGGATAACGTGTGTTGGTCGAGTGTGTGGAGAAATGGTGCTGCATATGCTAACTGTGTGTGTGTGTGTGTGTGTGTGTGTGTGTGTGTGTGTGTGTGTGTGTGTGTGTGTGTGTGTGTGTGTGTGTGTGTGTGTGTGTGTGTGTGTGTGTGTGTGTGTGCCTCTCCGTGTGCTAGTGTAGAACATGAGGATGTGTGAAAACAGCGAATAGAAAAGCGAAATGCTTTTCACGTGGCGCCGACTGGTAAGACGCTTCTGGAGAACGATCACGTGTGCGAGCAACGCAGACCTCATGGGCTCAAATCCTCTGTATGAATCAGAAGGAAGTGGTACTCTGGAAGCGAGCAGTGTAACACCCTTCACATTAGCTCCTCTGTACACAGCTCAGACCTGAGGGACATGGTGGTCATTAGCCTGAGGGAGACTGTGGTTATTGTGTCAAACATTTAGCCATTCTATATCTGGGTTCGAACACTTGTCGTACGACTCGCCAAAGTTTAGATTGTCATGTTGTTAGTTTATTGTTTAGTTAAGATTAAAGGCCTTATGTCACGTTGATAGTTTATTATTTAGTTAAGATTAAAGGCCTTATGTCACGTTGATAGTTTATTGTTTAGTTAAGATTAAAGGCCTTATGTCACGTTGATAGTTTATTGTTTAGTTAAGATTAAAGGCCTTATGTCACGTTGATAGTTTATTGTTTAGTTAAGATTAAAGGCCTTATGTCACGTTGATAGTTTATTGTTTAGTTAAGATTAAAGGCCTTATGTCACGTTGATAGTTTATTAAGTTAAGTTGACATCAGGGGGATTGTAACATACTCTGTTTCACTGAAACATGGCTCTCTCGGGATAAGCTGTCGGAGTCGGTACAGCCACCGGGATTCTTTGTGCGTCATGCCGACAGAAAGAAGAAGGGCGCGGGTGTATGTTTCATGATTAATGACTCATGGTGTAATTGTAACAACATACATGAACTCAAGTCTTTTTGTTCACCTGACCTAGAATTCCTCACAATCAAATGCCGACTGTATTATGTCCCAAGAGAATTCTTGTAGATTTTTTCTCACAGCCGTGTATATACTACCTCAAGCAGATACCACAACAGCCCTCAAGGAACTTCACAGGACTTTATGACAACTGGAAACCATATATCCTGAGGCTGTATTTATTGTAGCTGGGGATTTTAACAAAGCGAATTTGAGAACAAGGCTACCTAAATTCTACCAGCAGATTGACTGTAGCACTCGTGAGGACAATACACTAGATCACTGCTACTCTAACTTCCGCGATGCATACAAGGCCCTCCCCTGCCCTCCATTCGGGAAATCTGACCACGATTCCATTTTGCTCCTCCCTTCCTATAGGCAGAAACTCAAACAGAATGTACCCGTGACAAGGTATATTCAACGCTGGTCTGACCAATCGGAATCCACGCTTCAAGATTGTTTTGATCATGCGGACTGGGATGTGTTCCGGGCAGCCTCAGAGAATAATATTGAGTTATACCCTGATTCTGTGAGTGAGTTTATAAGGAAGTGTATAGGAGATGTTGTACCCACTGTGACTATTAAAACCTACCCTAACCAGAAACCGTGGATAGATGGCAGCATTCGCGTAAAACTGAAAGGGCGAACCACCGCATTTAAACATGGCAAGGTGACTGGGGATATGGTTGAATACAAACAGTGTAGTTATTCCCTCCGTAAGGCAATCAAACAGGCAAAACGTCAGTACAGAGACAAAGTGGAGTCGCAATTCAACATCTCAGACACAAGTATGTGGCAGGGACTACAGACAATCACAGACTACAAAAAGATAACCAGCCACGTCACGGACACCGACGTCTTGCTTCCAGACAAACTAAACATCTTCTTTGCCAACTTTGAGGATAATACAGTGCCAGTATTGTTCCTGTTCCCAAGAAGGCAAAGGTAACTGATCTAAATGACTGTCGCCCCGTAGCACTCACTTCTGTCATCATGAAGTGCTTTGAGAGACTAGTCAAGGATCATATCACCTCCACCTTACCTGTCACCCTTGACCCACTACAATTTGCTTATCGTCCTAATAGGTCCACTGACAATGTAATCGCCATCACACTGCACACTGCCCTATACCACCTGGACAAGAGGAATACCTATATAAGAATGCAGTTCATTGACTACAGTTCAGCATTCAACACCATAGTACCCTCCAAACCATTCAGAAGGCAAGGTCAGTACAGGTGCATCAAAGCTGGGACCGAGAGACTGAAAAACAGTTTCTATCTCAAGGCCATCAGACTGTTAAACAGCCATCACGAACACAGAGAGGCTGCTGCCTGCAGAATCATTGGCCACTTTAATAAATGGATCACTAGCCACTTTAATAATGTTTCCATTTCTTGCATTACTCATCTCATATGCATATACTGTCTTTTATACCATCTTAGTCTATGCCGCTCGGTCATTGCTCATCCATATATTTATATATTCTTATTCCATTACTTAGATTGTGTTTATTAGGTAGCTATCGTGGAATTGTTAGATTACTTGTTAGATATTGCTGCGCTGTCAGAACTAGAAACACAAGCATTTCGCTACCCTTGCGATTACATCTGCTAACCATGTGACCAATGCATGTTGATTTACTTCCTATTTACATTACATAACTGATGTTCCAGCTGTTTGGATTATACGTTTGCAAAATAAAAAAAAATAAAAAAACAGTTTTTTGCATTGTCATTATGGGGTATTGTGATGCCGTTATGGGATATTGTGTGTAGATTGTAGTTATTAGAATAAGGCTGTAACCTATCAAAATGTGGAAAAAGTCCAGGGGTCTGAATACTTTCCGAATGCGCTGTACATAGCTGCCTGTAAATATTTACATAGTTGCAGTGGTGGAAAAAGTACTTCATTGTCATACTTGAGTAAAAGTAAAGATACTTTGATAGAAAATGACTCAAGCAAAAGTGAAAGTCACCCAATAAAATACTACTTGAGTAATAGTCAAAAAGTATTTGGTTTTAAATGTACTTAAGTATGAGAAGTAAAAGTATAAACCATTTCAAAATACTAATATTAAGCAAACCAGACTGCATAATTATTTATTTTCTTTTTTATTGACGGATAGCCAGGGGCACACTCCAACATAATTTGCTAACGAAGCATTTGTGTTTAGTGAGTCCGGCAGATCAGAGGCAGTTGGGATGGACCAGGGATGTTCTCTTGTTAAGTGTGTGAATTGGACCATTTTCCTGTCAAAATGTAACGACTAGATAGTATAGAGAGATAAAACCATAAGGTAGATACGGTTTTATCTCCCCATACTTATGGTTTTATCTCTCTATACTATCCTATCTACCTTATGGTTTTATCTCTGTATCCTATCTACCTCATGGTTTTATCTCTCTATCCTATCTACCTTATGGTTTTATCTCTCTACACTATCTACCTTAAGGTTTTATCTCCAAATACTATTCTAAGGTAGATAGTATAGAGAGATATAACCATAAGGTAGATAGGATAGAGAGATACAACCATGAGGTAGATAGTATAGAGAGATATAACAATGGAGGCGGATGAATGGCACGACAATGGGCCTCAGCATCTCATCACGTTATCTACATTTTACATTTTAGTCTCTTATCCACAGCGACTTACAGTTAGTATATTAATCTTCAGATAGCTAGGTGAGACGACCACATATCACAGTAGTTAGTATATTCAGATAGCTAGGTGGGACAACCACATATCACAGTAGTTAGTATATTCAGATAGCTAGGTGGGACAACCACATATCACAGTAGTTAGTATATTCAGATAGCAAGGTGGACAACCACATATCACAGTAGTTAGTATAGTATATTCAAATAGCTAGGTGGACAACCACATATCACAGTAGTTAGTATATTCAGATAGCTAGGTGGAACAACCACATATCACAGTAGTTAGTATATTCATCTTCAGATAGCTAGGTGGACAACCACATATCACAGTAGTTAGTATATTCATCTTCAGATAGCTAGGTGGACAACCACATATCACAGTAGTTAGTATATTCAGATAGCTAGGTGGGACAACCACATATCACAGTAGTTAGTATATCCTGTTAGGTCTAGGGGGCAGTATTGACACGGCTGGATAAAAAACGTACCCGATTTAATCTGGTTACTACTCCTGCCCAGTAACTAGAATATGCATATAATTATTGGCTTTGGATAGAAAACACCCTACAGTTTCTAAAACTGTTTGAATGGTGTCTGTGAGTATAACAGAACTCATATGGCAGGCAAAAACCTGAGAAGATTTCCTGCAGGAAGTGGCCTGTCTGACAAGGTGTCGTTCTTCTTGCCTCTGTTTATTGAAGACTGAGGATCTCTGCTATAACGTGACACTTCCTACAGCTCCGATAGGCTCTCAGAAGGCGGCAAAAAGCTGAATCGTGGCTTTGCAGGCTCTGGCTGAAAAAAAGTAGCGCGTTTGGATAGTGGCTGGTTACAGTACTGTGAGACTCAGGCGCGTGCCCGCGTCGACCGAATGCTTTGTTTTCTTTCCTCTGTTTACCTAAACGCAGATTCCCGGTCGGAATATTATCGCTTTTTTACGAGAAAAATGGCATAAAAATGGATTTTAAACAGCGGTTGACATGCTTCGAAGTACGGTAATGGAATATTTAGAATTTTTTTGTCACGAATTGCGCCATGCTCGTGACCCTTATTTACACTTCGGATAGTGTCTTGAACGCACGAACAAAACGCCGCTATTTGGATATAACGATGGATTATTTTGGACCAAACCAACATTTGTTATTGAAGTAGCAGTCCTGGGAGTGCATTCTGACGAAGAACATCAAAGGTAATCAAACTTTTGTAATAGTAAATCTGACTTTGGTCAGGGCTAAACTTGGTGGGTGTCTAAATAGCTAGCCGTGATGGCTGGGCTATCTACTGAGAATATTGCAAAATGTGCTTTCACCGAAAAGCTATTTTAAAATCGGACACCTCGATTGCACAAAGGAGTTCTGTATCTATAATTCTTAAAATAATTGTTATGTTTTTTGTGAACGTTTATCGTGAGTAATTTAGTAAATTCACCGGAGGTTTGCGGGGGGTATGCTAGTTCTGAACGTCACATGCTAATGTAAAAAGCTGGTTTTTGATATAAATATGAACTTGATTGAACAAAACATGCATGTATTGTATAACATAATGTCCTAGGTGTGTCATCTGATGAAGATCATCAAAGGTTAGTGCTGCATTTAGCTGTCTTCTGGGTTTTTGTGACATTATATGCTAGCTTGAAAAATGGGTGTCTGATTATTTCTGGCTGGGTACTCTGCTGACATAATCTAATGTTTTGCTTTCGTTGTAAAGCCTTTTTGAAATCGGACAGTGTGGTTAGATTAACGAGAGTCTTGTCTTTAAAATGGTGTAAAATAGTCATATGTTTGAGAAATTGAAGTAATAGCATTTCTAAGGTATTTGAAAATCGCGCCACGGGATTACACTGGCTGTTGCTTAGGTGGGACGATTTCGTCCCGCCTAGCCCAGAGAGGATATTCAGATAGCTAGGTGGGACAACCACATATCACAGTAGTTAGCATATTCAGATAGCTAGGTGGGACAACCACATATCACAGTAGTTAGTATATTCATCTTCAGATAGCTAGGAGGGCAACCACATATCACAGGCATAGAAAGATTTTATTTAGA
This sequence comes from Salmo salar, assembly GCF_965601325.2. Classification (NCBI taxonomy): domain Eukaryota; kingdom Metazoa; phylum Chordata; class Actinopteri; order Salmoniformes; family Salmonidae; genus Salmo; species Salmo salar. The sequence goes on along the minus strand of NC_138299.1, from coordinate 104,796,857 downwards.
TATTACTGCACTGTAGGAACCAGAAGCACAAGAATTTTGCTACGCTCGCATTAACATCCGCTAACCATGTGTATGTGACAAACAATTTGATTTGAATTGATTTGAAAGTCCATTTTCCTCAATAACGTAGCTATGACTGGCGTGGTTACACGTGGTCTGTGGTTGTGACGACATTGGAAGCTCTTTTGGGAAGAGAAATTAACATTCAATTCTCTGGCAACAGCTCTGGTGGACAATCCTGCAGTCAGCATGCCAATTGCACACTCCCTCAAAACTTGAGACATATGTGGCATTGTGTTGTGTGACAAAACTGCATATTTTATAGTGGTTTTTATTTTACGCAGCACAAGGTGCACCTGTGTAATGAATAATGATCATGCTTCTTAATGTGCCACACCTGTCAAATGGATTGATTATCTTGGCAAAGGAGAAATGCTCACTAATAGAGATTTAAACAAAATTTGTGCACAAAACCTGAGAGAAAGAAACTACTACATAAACAACTAATACTACATAAATAACTACTACTACTACATAAACAACAACTACTACAACATAAACAACAACTACTACAACATAAACAACAACTACTACTACATAAACAACAACTACTACAACATAAACAACAGCTACTACTACATAAACAACAACAACTACAACAAACAACAACTACTACAACAAAAACAACAACTACTACATAAACAACAAGACACTGTAACATCATCAGACCTGGCAGAGAGGAAGAGGCAGGGCTTCATCAAATGTCACAGTAATAGCTGACACACACACCCACACTAATGTTCACAGTGTAATGGCTGACACCAAGTTAAACACGACAGCCCCCTTTATCACCGAGCCAGGCTGAGAAACAACTTTTACATTATACTCCTCTGTTTTCTCTCCTGGTTATGATTGATAAAGCTCAATGTTCCTCTTCTCCTATCAAATAGTACCCTCATTTATAATACACACACACACACACACACACACACACACACACACACACACACACACACACCGACATGAAGGATTTGAATTGATTTTAATGCATAGAGGAACACACACACACACACACACACTACCTCAAATTAACTGATTATACAGCTGTAACACTCCCTGCTGTGGAGCTAGCTCAGATGGTTAACACATGCAAACACACACACACACACACACACCCTGGGCTTCATATTGTTGTGTGCAAGAGAGCAGACAGATTATTCCAGAAGAAAAACCAAAGAAAATGCATTTACAGATACAGTAAGTAGTTGCATCTATCAAACTTGACCTTTCAATTACTTTTCCTGTGTTAGAACTCAGAAGTGTGCACTATTTTTAAATATTCTACATAGCTTGAAGTGTACTTCTTAGGGGTCTTTTGAGGCCACAGGGCATCAAAGAACAAGACTGTTTTAGATAAAGATTTATTTATCACGACCTTTCAATGACACTTCTAATACTGTTAACAACAACTAATACTACATAAACAACAACTACTACATAAACACCAACTACTACATAAACACCAACTACTTTATAAACTACAACTACTACTACATAAACAACAACTACTACAACATAACAACTACTACCACATAAACAACAACTACTACTACATAAAAAAACTGCCACCACATAAACAACATAAACAACTACTACATAAACAACTACAACATAAACAATTACTACAGCATAAACAACTACTAATACTACATAAACAACAACTACTACTACATAAAAAACTGCTACCACATAAACAACTACTACATAAACAACTACAACATAAAGAACTACTACAGCATAAACAACTACTACTACTACATAAACAACAACTACCACAACATAAACAACAACTACATAAACAACAATGTAAACAACAAACACAACAACTACAACTACATAAACAACAACATAAACAACATAAACAACTACTACCACATAAACAACCACTACTACAACATAAACAACTACTACCACATAAACAACAACTACAACTACATAAACAACAACTACAACTACATAAACATCAATAACTACTACATAAACAACAACTACTACATAAACATCAACAACTAATTCATAAACAACAACTACTACTAAATAAACAAAAAAAATACTACATAAACAACAACTACTACAACATAAACTACAACTACATAAACAACAACTACATAAACAACAACTACTACTACATAAAAAAACTGCTAACACAAACAACAGCTTCTACAACATAAACAACAAATACTACTACATAAACAACAACTACATAAACAAAAACAACTACAACATAAACAACAACAACTACTACATAAACATCAACTACTACAAGATAAACAAAAACTAATACTACATAAACAACTACTACAAGATAAACAACAACTACTACAACATAAACAACAACTACTACAACATAAACAACAACTACAACAACATAAACAACAACTGAAACTACATAAACAACAACTAAAACTACATAAACAAATACTACAACATTAACAGCAACTACTACAACATTAACAGCAACTACTACAACACTAACAACTACTACAACATAAACAACGACTACTACAAGATAAACAGCAACTGCTACAACATAAACAACAACCACTACAACATAAACAACAACTACTACAACATAAACAACAACTACAACAACATAAACAACTACTACTACTACTACTACATAAACAACTACCACAACATAAACAACAACATAAACAACTTAAACAACAACTACATAAACAACAACATAAACAACAACTACAACTACATAAACATAAACAACAACTACTACAACATAAAAAACAACTACTACAACATAAACAACAACTACTACAACATAAACAACAAGTAATACTACATAAACAACTACTACTACAACATAAACAACATAAAAAACTACTACTACATAAACAACAACTACCACAACATAAACAACAACATAAAAAACAACAACTACTACAAAAACACCAACAACTACTACATAAACACCAACAACTACTACATAAACATCAACAACTACTTCATAAACATCAACAACTATTTCATAAACAACAACTACAACAACATAAACAACAAAAACTACTACATAAACAACAACTACTACAACATAAAAAACAACTACAGCAACATAAACAATAACTACAACTACATAAACAACTACATAAACTACAACTACTACTACATAAAAAAACTGCTACCACATAAACAAAAACTACTACCACATAAACAACAACTACTACATAAACAACAACTACAACTACATAAACAACAACTACAACTACATAAACAACAACAACTACTACATAAACAACAACTACTACAACATAGACATCAACAACTACTACATAAACATCAACAACTACCAAATAAACAACAACTACGACAACATAAACAACTACTACAACATAAACAACTACTACTACAACATTAAGAACAACTACTACAACATAAACAACAACTACTACAACACAAACAATGACAACTACAAGATAAACAGCAACTGCTACAACATAAACAACAACGAAAACTACACAAACAACTGCTACTACAACATAAACAACTACCACAACATAAACAACAACAAACAACATAACCTACAACTAGATAAACAACAATGTAAACAACATAAACTACAACTACAAAATCAACAACTACAACTACATAAACAACAACTACTACAACATAAACAACAACTACTACAACATAAACAACAACTACTACAACATAAACAACAACTACATAAACAACAACTACTACATAAACAACAACTACATAAACAACAACTACTACATAAACAACAACTACATAAACAACAACTACTACAACATAAACCACAACTACTACAACATAAAAAACGACTACCAGAAGATAAACAACAACTGCTACAACATAAAGAACAACTGCTACAACATAAACAAGTAAAACTACATAAACAACTACTACTACAACATAAACAACAACTACTACAACAAACAACTACTACTACAACATAAACAACAACTACTACAACATAAACAACTACTACTACTACATAAACACCAACTACTACAACATAAACAACAACTACATAAACAACAACTGCAACTACATCAACAACAACTACATAAACATCAACAAGTACTACATAAACATCAACAACTACTTCATAAACAACAACTACTACAACATAAACAACAACTACATAAACATCAACTACATAAACATCAACAAGTACTACAACATAAACAACTACTACTACAACATTAAGAACAACTACTACAACATAAACAACAACTACTACAACACAAACAATGACAACTACAAGATAAACAGCAACTGCTACAACATAAACAACAACGAAAACTACACAAACAACTGCTACTACAACATAAACAACTACAACAACATAAACAACAACAAACAACATAACCAACAACTACAACTAGATAAACAACAATGTAAACATAAACTACAACTACAAAATCAACAACTACAACTACATAAACAACAACTACTACAACATAAACAACAACTACTACAACATAAACACCAACTACTACAACATAAACAACAACTACTACAACATAAACAACAACTACATAAACAACAACTACTACAACATAAACAACAACTACTACAACATAAACAACTACTACATAAACAACAACTCCTACATAAACAACTACTACATAAACAACAACAACTACATAAACCACAACTACTACAACATAAACAACGACTACTACAAGATAAACAACAACTGCTACAACATAAACAACAACTGCTACAACATAAACAACAACTGCTACAACATAAACAAGTAAAACTACATAAACAACTACTACTACAACATAAACAACAACTACTACAACATAAACAACTACTACTACAACATAAACAACTACTACTACAACATAAACAGCTACTACTACAACATAAACAACTACTACTACTACATAAACAACTACAACATAAACAACAACTACATAAACAACAACTGCAACTACATCAACAACAACTACATAAACATCAACAAGTACTACATAAACATCAACAACTACTTCATAAACAACAACTACTACAACATAAACAACAACTAATACTACATAAACAACAACTACTACAACATAAACAACAACTACATAAACATCAACAAGTACTACATAAACATCAACAACTACTTCCTAAACAACAACTACTACTACATAAGCATCAACAAGTACTACATAAACATCAACAACTACTTCATAAACAACAACTACTACAACATAAACAACAACTACCACAACATTAACAACAACTACTACAACATAAACAATGACTACTACATGATAAACAGCAACTGCTACAACATAAACAAGTAAAACTACATAAACAACTACTACTACAACATAAACAACAACTACTACAACAAACAACTACTACTACAACATAAACAACAACTACTACAACATAAACAACTACTACTACTACATAAACACCAACTACTACAACATAAACAACAACTACATAAACAACAACTGCAACTACATCAACAACAACTACATAAACATCAACAAGTACTACATAAACATCAACAACTACTTCATAAACAACAACTACTACTACATAAACAACAACTACATAAACAACAACTACTACAACATAAACAACAACTACATAAACATCAACTACATAAACATCAACAAGTACTACAACATAAACAACTACTACTACAACATTAAGAACAACTACTACAACATAAACAACAACTACTACAACACAAACAATGACAACTACAAGATAAACAGCAACTGCTACAACATAAACAACAACGAAAACTACACAAACAACTGCTACTACAACATAAACAACTACCACAACATAAACAACTACCACAACATAAACAAAAACAAACAACATAACCAACAACTACAACTAGATAAACAACAATGTAAACAACATAAACTACAACTACAAAATCAACAACTACAACTACATAAAAAACAACAACTACTACAAAAACACCAACAACTACTACATAAACACCAACAACTACTACATAAACATCAACAACTACTTCATAAACATCAACAACTATTTCATAAACAACAACTACAACAACATAAACAAAAACTACTACATAAACAACAACTACTACAACATAAAAAACAACTACAGCAACATAAACAATAACTACAACTACATAAACAACTACATAAACTACAACTACTACTACATAAAAAAACTGCTACCACATAAACAAAAACTACTACCACATAAACAAAAACTACTACCACATAAACAACAACTACTACATAAACAACAACTACAACTACATAAACAACAACAACTACTACATAAACAACAACTACTACATAAACAACAACTACTACAACATAAACATCAACAACTACTACATAAACATCAACAACTACCAAATCAACAACAACTACTACAACATAAACAACAACTACACGAACAACAACTACATAAACAACAACTACTACTACAAAAAAAACTGCTACCACATGAACAACAACTTCTACATAAACAACAACTACATACACAACAACTACGACAACATAAACAACTACTACAACATAAACAACTACTACTACAACATTAAGAACAACTACTACAACATAAACAACAACTACTACAACACAAACAATGACAACTACAAGATAAACAGCAACTGCTACAACATAAACAACAACGAAAACTACACAAACAACTGCTACTACAACTTAAACAACTACCACAACATAAACAACAACAAACAACATAAACAACAACTACAACTAGATAAACAACAATGTAAACAACATAAACTACAACTACAAAATCAACAACTACAACTACATAAACAACAACTACTACAACATAAACAACAACTACTACAACATAAACAACAACTACTACAACATAAACAACAACTACATAAACAACAACTACTACATAAACAACAACTACATAAACAACAACTACTACAACATAAACCACAACTACTACAACATAAACAACGACTACTACAAGATAAACAACAACTGCTACAACATAAACAACAACTGCTACAACATAAACAAGTAAAACTACATAAACAACTACTACTACAACATAAACAACAACTACTACAACAAACAACTACTACTACAACATAAACAACTACTACTACTACATAAACACCAACTACTACAACATAAACAACAACTACATAAACAACAACTGCAACTACATCAACAACAACTACATAAACATCAACAAGTACTACATAAACATCAACAACTACTTCATAAACAACAACTACTACTACATAAACAACAACTACATAAACAACAACTACTACAACATAAACAACAACTACATAAACATCAACTACATAAACATCAACAAGTACTACAACATAAACAACTACTACTACAACATTAAGAACAACTACTACAACATAAACAACAACTACTACAACAAAAACAATGACAACTACAAGATAAACAGCAACTGCTACAACATAAACAACAACGAAAACTACACAAACAACTGCTACTACAACATAAACAACTACCACAACATAAACAACAACAAACAACATAACCAACAACTACAACTAGATAAACAACAATGTAAACAACATAAACTACAACTACAAAATCAACAACTACAACTACATAAACAACAACTACTACAACATAAACAACAACTACTACAACATAAACAACAACTACTACAACATAAACAACAACTACATAAACAACAACTACATAAACAACAACTACTACAACATAAACAACAACTACTACAACATAAACAACAACTACTACAACATAAACAACAACTACATAAACAACAACTACTACATAAAGAACAACTACATAAACAACAACTACTACAACATAAACCACAACTACTACAACATAAACAACGACTACTACAAGATAAACAACAACTGCTACAACATAAACAACAACTGCTACAACATAAACAACAACTGCTACAACATAAACAAGTAAAACTACATAAACAACTACTACTACAACATAAACAACTACTACTACAACATAAACAACAACTACTACAACATAAACAACTACTACTACTACATAAACAACAACTACTACAACATAAACAACAACTACATAAACAACAACTGCAACTACATCAACAACAACTACATAAACATCAACAAGTACTACATAAACATCAACAACTACTTCATAAACAACAACTACTACAACATAAACAACAACTAATACTACATAAACAACAACTACTACAACATAAACAACAACTACATAAACATCAACAAGTACTACATAAACATCAACAACTACTTCCTAAACAACAACTAATACTACATAAGCATCAACAAGTACTACATAAACAACAACAACTACTTCATAAACAACAACTACTACAACATAAACAACAACTACCACAACATTAACAACAACTACTACAACATAAACAATGACTACTACATGATAAACAGCAACTGCTACAACATAAACAGCAACTACTACAACACAAACAACAAGTAATACTACATAAACAACTACTACTACAACATAAACAACAACTACTACAACATAAACAACTACTACTACTACATAAACAACAACTACTACAACATAAACAACAACATAAACAACAACTACATAAACAACAACTGCAACTACACCAACAACATAAACAACAACTACAACTACATAAACAACAACTACATAAACAACAACTACTACAACATAAACAACAACTACATAAACATCAACAAGTACTACATAAACATCAACAACTACTACAACATAAACAACAACTAATACTACATAAACTACAACTACATAAACAACAACTACATAAACAACAACTACATAAACAACAACTACATAAACAACAACTACTACAACATAAACAACAACTACATAAACATCAACAACTACTACAACATAAACAACAACTACTACAACATAAACAACTAATACTACATAAACAACTACTACTACATCCTGAACAACAACTACTACAACATAAACATCTACTACTACTACTACATAAACAACTATCACAACATAAACAACATAAACAACAACTACAACTACATAAACAAAAACAAACTACATAAACAACTACATAAACTACATAAACAACAACTACTACAACATAAACAACAACTACATAAACAAAAACTGCAACTACATCAACAACAAACAACAACTACAACTACATAAACAACAACTACTACAACATAAACAACAACTACATAAACATCAACAACTACTTCATAAACAACAACTACTACAACAAACAACAACTAATACTACATAAACAACATTTACAACATAAACAACAACTTCTACATCATAAACAACAACTTCTACAACATAAACAACAACTACAACTACATAAACAACAACTACTACAACATAAACAACAACTACTACAACATAAACAACTAACACTACATAAACAACTACTACTACAACATGAAAACCAACTACTACAACATAAACATCTACTACTACTACTACATAAACAACTATCACAACATAAACAACATAAACAACAACTACAACTACATAAACAACAACATAAACTACATAAACAACTACATAAACTACATAAACAACAATTACTACAACATAAACAACAACTACATAAACAAAAACTGCAACTACATCAACAACATAAACAACAACTACAACTACATAAACAACAACTACTACAACTTAAACAACAACTATATAAACATCAACAACTACTTCATAAACAACAACTACTACAACAAACAACAACTAATACTACATAAACAACATTTACAACATAAACAACAACTTCTACAACATAAACAACAACTACAACTACATAAACAACAACTACTACAACATAAACAACAACTACTACAACATAAACAACTAACACTACATAAACAACTACTACTACAACATGAACAACAACTACTACAACATAAACATCTACTACTACTACTACATAAACAACTATCACAACATAAACAACATAAACAACAACTACAACTACATAAACAACAACTTCTACAACATAAACAACAACTACAACTACATAAACAACAACTACTACAACATAAACAACAACTACATAAACATCAACAACTACTTCATAAACAACAACTACTACAACAAACAACAACTAATACTACATAAAAAACATTTACAACATAAACAACAACTTCTACAACATAAACAACAACTACTACAACATTAACAACTACTACTACAACATAAACAATGACTACTACATGATAAACAGCAACTGCTACAATATAAACAGCAACTACTACAACATAAACAGCAACTACTACAACATAAACAACAACATAAACAACAACTACATAAACAACAACTGCAACTACACCAACAACATAAACAACAACTACAACTACATAAACAACAACTACATAAACAACAACTACTACAACATAAACAACAACTACATAAACATCAACAAGTACTACATAAACATCAACAACTACTACAACATAAACAACAACTAATACTACATAAACTACAACTACATAAACAACAACTACATAAACAACAACTACTACAACATAAACAACTACATAAACATCAACACGTACTACATAAACATCAACAAATACTTCATAAACAACAACTACTACAACATAAACAACAACTACTACAACATGAACAACTAATACTACATAAACAACTACTACTACAACATGAACAACAACTACTACAACATAAACATCTACTACTACTACTACATAAACAACTATCACAACATAAACAACATAAACAACAACTACATAAACAACAACATAAACTACATAAACAACTACATAAACTACATAAACAACAACTACTACAACATAAACAACAACTACATAAACAAGAACTACAACTACATCAACAACATAAACAACAACTACAACTACATAAACAACAACTACTACAACATAAACAACTACTTCATAAACAACAACTACTACAACAAACAACAACTAATACTACATAAACAACATAAACAACAACTACTACAACATAAACAACAACTACTACAACATAAACAACAACTACTACAACATAAACAACAACTACGACAACATAAACAACAACTACGACAACATAAACAACTACTACAACATAAACAACTACTACACCATAAACAACAACTACTACAATATAAACATCAACAACTACTACATAAACAACAACTACTACATAAACAACAATTACTACACCATAAACAACATTTACAACATAAACAACAACTTCTACAACATAAACAACAACTACTACAACATAAACAACAACTACTGCTAGATAAACAACAACTAATACAACATAAACAACAACTACTACAACATAAACAACAACTACTACCTACATAAACAACTACCTACATAAACAACAACTACTACCACATAAACAACAACTACTACTACATAAACAACAACTACTACCTACATAAACAACTACTACCCACATAAACAACTACTACTTCATAAACAACAACTACTACTACATAAAAAACAACTACTACTACATAAACACCAACTACTACCTACATAAACAACTACTACTAATACTTAAACAACAACTACTACAACATAAACAACAAATACTACTACATAAACAACTCCTACAACATAAACAACAACTACTACAACATAAACAACAACTACTTCTTCATAAACAACAACTAGTACAACATAAACAACAGCTACTACTACATAAACAACAACTACTACTACATAAACAACAACTACTACTACATAAACAACAACTACTAACTACATAAACAACTACTACCTACATAAACAACTACTACTACATAAACAACTACTACTACTACTTAAACAACAACTACTACTACATAAACAACAACTACTACGTACATAAACAACAACTACTTATACTTAAACAACAACTACTACTACATAAACAACAACTACTACTACATAAACAACAACTACTACTACATAAACAACAACTACTACATAAACAACAACTACTACTACATAAACAACAACTACTACCTACATAAACAACAACTACTACCTACTTAAACAACTACTACTACTACTTAAACAACAACTACTACTACATAAACAACAACTACTACGGACATAAACAACAACTACTTATACTTAAACAACAACTACTACTACATCAACAACAACTACTACTACATAAACAACAACTACTACTACATAAACAACAACTACTACATAAACAACAACTACTACTACATAAACAACAACTACTACAAGATAAACAACAACTACTACCTACATAAACAACAACTACTACCTACTTAAACAACAACTACTACCTACATAAACAACTACTAATACATAAACAACAACTACTAATACTTAAACAACAACTACTACAACATAAACAACAACTACTACTACATAAACAACAACTACTATGTACATAAACAACTACTACTAATTCTTAAACAACAACTACTTATACTTAAACAACAACTACTACTACATAAACAACAACTACTACCTACATAAACAACTACTACCCACATAAACAACTACTTCTACATAAACAACAACTACTACTACATAAAAAACAACTACTACTACATAAACAACAACTACTACCTACATAAACAACTACTACTACATAAACAACAACTACTAATACTTAAACAACAACTACTACAACATAAACAACAACTACTACCTACATAAACAACAACTACTACCTACATAAACAACAACTACTACAACATAAACAACAACTACTACAACATAAACAACAACTACTGCTAGATAAACAACAACTACTACCTACATAAACAACTACTACCTACATAAACAACAACTACTACTACTTAAACAACAACTTCTACTATATAAACAACAACTTCTACTACATAAACAACAACTACTACCTACATAAACAACAACTACTACCTACATAAACCACAACTACTACACCATAAACAACAACTACTACTACATAAACAACAACTACATCTTCATAAACAACAACTAGTACAACATAAACAACAACAACTACTACATAAACAAAAACTACTAATACTTAAACAACAACTACTAATACTTAAACAACAACTACTACCTACATAAACAACTACTACCCACATAAACAACTACTACTTCATAAACAACAACTACTACTACATAAAAAACAACTACTACTACATAAACACCAACTACTACCTACATAAACAACTACTACTAATACTTAAACAACAACTACTACAACATAAACAACAAATACTACTACATAAACAACTCCTACAACATAAACAACAACTACTACAACATAAACAACAACTACTTCTTCATAAACAACAACTAGTACAACATAAACAACAGCTACTTCTACATAAACAACAACTACTACTACATAAACAACAACTACTACTACATAAACAACAACTACTAACTACATAAACAACTACTACCTACATAAACAACTACTACTACATAAACAACTACTACTACTACTTAAACAACAACTACTACTACATAAACAACAACTACTACGTACATAAACAACAACTACTTATACTTAAACAACAACTACTACTACATAAACAACAACTACTACTACATAAACAACAACTACTACTACATAAACAACAACTACTACATAAACAACAACTACTACTACATAAACAACAACTACTACCTACATAAACAACAACTACTACCTACTTAAACAACTACTACTACTACTTAAACAACAACTACTACTACATAAACAACAACTACTACGGACATAAACAACAACTACTTATACTTAAACAACAACTACTACTACATCAACAACAACTACTACTACATAAACAACAACTACTACTACATAAACAACAACTACTACATAAACAACAACTACTACTACATAAACAACAACTACTACAAGATAAACAACAACTACTACCTACATAAACAACAACTACTACCTACTTAAACAACAACTACTACCTACATAAACAACTACTAATACATAAACAACAACTACTAATACTTAAACAACAACTACTACAACATAAACAACAACTACTACTACATAAACAACAACTACTATGTACATAAACAACTACTACTAATTCTTAAACAACAACTACTTATACTTAAACAACAACTACTACTACATAAACAACAACTACTACCTACATAAACAACTACTACCCACATAAACAACTACTTCTACATAAACAACAACTACTACTACATAAAAAACAACTACTACTACATAAACAACAACTACTACCTACATAAACAACTACTACTACATAAACAACAACTACTAATACTTAAACAACAACTACTACTACATAAACAACAACTACTACTACATAAACAACAACTACTACTACATAAACAACAACTACTACATAAACAACAACTACTACTACATAAACAACAACTACTACCTACATAAACAACAACTACTACCTACTTAAACAACTACTACTACTACTTAAACAACAACTACTACTACATAAACAACAACTACTACGGACATAAACAACAACTACTTATACTTAAACAACAACTACTACTACATCAACAACAACTACTACTACATAAACAACAACTACTACTACATAAACAACAACTACTACATAAACAACAACTACTACTACATAAACAACAACTACTACAAGATAAACAACAACTACTACCTACATAAACAACAACTACTACCTACTTAAACAACAACTACTACCTACATAAACAACTACTAATACATAAACAACAACTACTAATACTTAAACAACAACTACTACAACATAAACAACAACTACTACTACATAAACAACAACTACTATGTACATAAACAACTACTACTAATTCTTAAACAACAACTACTTATACTTAAACAACAACTACTACTACATAAACAACAACTACTACCTACATAAACAACTACTACCCACATAAACAACTACTTCTACATAAACAACAACTACTACTACATAAAAAACAACTACTACTACATAAACAACAACTACTACCTACATAAACAACTACTACTACATAAACAACAACTACTAATACTTAAACAACAACTACTACAACATAAACAACAACTACTACCTACATAAACAACAACTACTACCTACATAAACAACAACTACTACAACATAAACAACAACTACTACAACATAAACAACAACTACTGCTAGATAAACAACAACTACTACCTACATAAACAACTACTACCTACATAAACAACAACTACTACTACTTAAACAACAACTTCTACTATATAAACAACAACTTCTACTACATAAACAACAACTACTACCTACATAAACAACAACTACTACCTACATAAACCACAACTACTACACCATAAACAACAACTACTACTACATAAACAACAACTATATCTTCATAAACAACAACTAGTACAACATAAACAACAACAACTACTACATAAACAAAAACTACTAATACTTAAACAACAACTACTAATACTTAAACAACAACTACTACTACATAAACAACAACTACTACTACATAAACAACAACTACTACTACATCAACAACTACTACTATATAAACAACAACTACTACTACATAAACAACAACTACTACTACATAAACAACACCTACTACTACATAAACAACAACTACTACAACATAAACAACAGCTACTACCTACATAAACAACAACTACTACAACATAAACAACAACTACTACAACATAAACAACAACTACTGCTAGATAAACAACAACTACTGCTAGATAAACAACAACTACTACAACATAAACAACAACATCTACTACATAAACAAAAACTACTAATACTTAAACAACAACTACTAATACTTAAACAACAACTACTACTACATAAACAACAACTACTACTACATAAACAACAACTACTACTACATCAACAACTACTACTATATAAACAACAACTACTACTACATAAACAACATCTACTACTACATAAACAACACCTACTACTACATAAACAACAACTACTACAACATAAACAACAGCTACTACCTACATAAACAACAACTACTACAACATAAACAACAACTACTACAACATAAACAACAACTACTGCTAGATAAACAACAACTACTGCTAGATAAACAACAACTACTACAACATAAACAACAACTACTACCTACATAAACAACTACTACTACTTAAACAACACCTACTACTACTTAAACAACACCTACTACTACTTAAACAACAACTACTACTACTTAAAGAACAACTACTACCTACATAAACAACAACTACTACCACCACCTACACACCATCCGACTACTACAAGATAAACAACAACTACTGCAACATAAACAACGACTACTACAACATAAACAACTACTACAACATAAACAACGACAACTACAACATAAACAACGACAACTACAACATAAACAACAACTACTACACCATAAACAACAACTACTACAATATAAACATCAACAACTACTACATAAACAACAACTACTACATAATGAACAATTACTACACCATAAACAACATTTACAACATAAACAACAACTTCTATAACATAAACAACAACTACTACCTACATAAACAACAACTCTACTACTACATAAACAACAACTACTACTACATAAACAACTACTACAACATAAACAACTACAGCTGTGTTTGTCTGTGTGTGATTGTCACTGTAACACATTCAGACCTGGCAGAGAGGAAGAGAGATGTACCTATACTGTTTTAGATAAAGATGTATCTATCACGACCTTTCAATGACACTTCTATTATTGTTATGAATGGAACCAAACTTCAATGAAACTCAGCCTTCCGAGAGGGTTTGAAGTATACTAAATTACTTGTTAAAAGTCTTGAAAGGCTACGTCTAATCTCTTTAAACGGATAGAGGGAGAGGAGGATATGTGTGGATGGATAGAGGGATGTGTGTGGACTGACAGAAGGAGGGAGAGTGATGGGAGTATGAGTGTGGATGGACGGAGGGGGGAGGAATGGAGGAATGGAGGGATGGAGGGACGGAGAGACGGAGGGATAGAGGGATGGAGGGATGGAGGGTGCTGTGGGGAAACTGTGGCCGTGGTTTTGGTAATCCTGTTATCTGTAAAGCCACTCTGGACCTGAAGACACCATGTTAAGCTGCTTCCTTCTCTCTCTCTCTTTCTTCCTCGCTCCCTCTCTCATTTGGCCGTCAGACTTCAGAGGGTGGCCGTGGCCTTGTCTGACTTTATTTTAACAGTCCTCACACACGCACGCACGTACACACACACTCACACTCACACACACACTCACACGCGCACCAGGGGCTATCTTTAATTCTGTCTGAACAAAAGGAGGATTTTCTCCTCTCCTCTCCCTCCTGCCCTCCTCTGACGTTCTACCCTGCATCTTAATATTCTGCTATACACTCTGTCAGCCTCCCAAAGGGAACCCTAATCCCCATAGGGCCCTGGTCAAAAGTAGTGCACTACATAGGGAAGGGCCCCCTATTCCCCATAGGGCCCTGGTCAAAAGTAGTGCACTACATAGGGAATGGCATTCCATTTGGGCTACAGACCCGTCTCAGATCTCCTCTCTCTACTCCTCCTCAGTGAATGGAACAGGGAATAATTTATCTCTCAATTGGTGATTAATGTGTGATTAGAAATTCTAATTCCAAGCCTTGTTTCTCTATGGAAGACAGAACAGGGTTCAGCCTCTTGTATCGTTGAGACTGTCTCCCTCTATGGCAGAGTAAACAGTACAGGGTTCAGTCTCTCGTATCGTAGAGACTCTCTCACTCTATGGCAGAGTAAACAGTACAGGGTTCAGTCTCTCATATCGTAGAGACTGTCTCACTCTATGGCAGAGTAAACAGAACAGGGTTCAGTCTCTCGTATCGTAGAGACTCTCTCACTCTATGGCAGAGTAAACAGAACAGGGTTCAGCCTCTCGTAACGTAGAGACTGTCTCCCTCTATGGGCTCTAGTCAAAACAGGTGCACTATATAGGACATGGGGTTCCATTTGGGATGCAGCGCTGTCATTAGTTAACTGGATAATGGGGTGTAGAGACGACTATTGCTGTCTGAACCTGGGACATATGTGGATTATCACACAAAGACACACACACACAGAGATAGACACAGACTGCCTATTGGTATTCACACTAGCCCTCATTAATACGTGTTCAATTGGCAGCCTGCTCCGTCTCCTATTTCAAGATACAGACACATCTGCTTACAGGTCAGAATTAGGGTCCAGAATAGCACCCTATTCCCTTTGTAGTGTATTTTCTATTTGTTAGGATCACCATTGCCCCTGTTACCAAGGAAGCAGTTACTCTTCCTGAGGTCCAATCAGGATTAAACAATTCCATAACACATCAGAACTAAAACAACACATCAGAACTAAAACATCACTTCAGAACTAAAACAACACATCAGAACTAAAACACGTCCTAACTAAAACAACATATCAGAACTGAAACACATCCTAACTAAAACAACACATCAGAACTGAAACACATCCTAACTAAAACAACACATCAGAACTAAAACAACACATCAGAACTGAAACACATCAGAACTAAAACAACACATCCTAACTAAAACAACACATCAGAACTAAAACAACACATCAGAACTGAAACACATCAGAACTAATACAACACATCCTAACTAAAACAACACATCAGAACTGAAACAACACATCAGAACTAAAACAACACATCAGAACTAAAACACTTCCTAACTAAAACAACACATCAGAACTAAAACAACACATCAGAACTAAAACAACACATCCTAACTAAAACGGCACATCAGAACTAAAACAACACATCAGAACTGAAACACATCCTAACTAAAACAACACATCAGAACTGAAACACATCAGAACTGAAACACATCCTAACTAAAACAACACATCAGAACTAAAACAACACATCAGAACTGAAACACATCAGAACTAAAACAACACATCAGAACTAAAACAACACATCAGAACTGAAACACATCAGAACTAAAACAACACATACTAACTAAAACAACACATCAGAACTGAAATAACACATCAGAACTAAAACAACACATCAGAACTAAAACAACACATCATATGAAACATGATTACATTATTAGTTAATATGACATGTTTACAATATAACATGTACAATACTACAATGTGTGTAGTAGCTAGCAACCTTTCGGTTACTAGCCCAACGCTCTAACCACTAGGCTACCTGCCACCCCAATATACATACATAATCATATATATATATATATATATATATATATATATACTCAAAAAAATTAAGGGAACACTTAAACAACACAATGTAACTCCAAGTCAATCACACTTCTGTGAAATCAAACTGTCCACTTAGGAAGCAACACTGATTGACAATACATTTCACATGCTGTTTTGCAAATTGAATAGACAACAGGTGGAAATTATAGGCAATAAGCAAGACACCCCGAATAAAGGAGTGGTTCTGCAGGTGGTGACCACAGACCACTTCTCAGTTCCTATGCTTCCTGGCTGATGTTTTGGTCACTTTTGAATGCTGGCGGTGCTTTCACTCTAGTGGTAGCATGAGACGGAGTCTACAACCCACACAAGTGGCTCAGGTAGTGCAGCTCATCCAGGATGGCACATCAATGCGAGCTGTGGCAAGAAGGTTTGCTGTGTCTGTCAGCGTAGTGTCCAGAGCATGGAGGCGCTACCAGGAGACAGGCCAGTACATCAGGAGACGTGGAGGAGGCCGTAGGAGGGCAACAACCCAGCAGCAGGACCGGTACCTCCGCCTTTGTGCAAGGAGGAGCAGGAGGAGCACTGCCAGAGCCCTGCAAAATGACCTCCAGCAGGCCACAAATGTGCATGTGTCTGCTCAAACGGTCAGAAACAGACTCCATGAGGGTGGTATGAGGGCCCGACGTCCACAGGTGGGGGTTGTGCTTACAGCCCAACACTGTGCAGGACATTTGGCATTTGCCAGAGAACACCAAGATTGGCAAATTCGCCACTGGCGCCCTTTGCTCTTCACAGATGAAAGCAGGTTCACACTGAGCACGTGACAGATGTGACAGAGTCTGGAGACGCCATGGAGAACGTTCTGCTGCCTGCAACATCCTCCAGCATGACCGGTTTGGCGGTGGGTCAGTCATGGTGTGGGGTGGCATTTCTTTGGGGTGCCGCACAGCCCTCCATGTGCTCGCCAGAGGTAACCTGACTGCCATTAGGTACCCGAGATGAGATCCTCAGACCCCTTGTGAGACCATATGCTGGTGCGTTTGGCCCTGGGTTCCTCCTAATGCAAGACAATGCTAGACCTCATGTGGCTGGAGTGTGTCAGCAGTTCCTGCAAGAGGAAGGCATTGATGCTATGGACTGGCCCGCCCGTTCCCCAGACCTGAATCCAATTGAGCACATCTGGGACATCATGTCTCGCTCCATCCACCAACGCCACGTTGCACCACAGACTGTCCTGGAGTTGGCGGATGCTTTAGTCCAGGTCTGGGAGGAGATCCCTCAGGAGACCATCCGCCACCTCATCAGGAGCATGCCCAGGCATTGTAGGGAGGTCATACAGGCACGTGGAGGCCACACACACTACTGAGCCTCAGTTTGACTTGTTTTAAGGACATTACATCAAAGTTGGATCAGCCTGTAGTGTGGTTTTCCACTTTAATTTTGAGAGTGACTCCAAGTCCAGACCTCCATGGGTTGATAAATTGGATTTTCATTGATTATTTTTGTGTGATTTTGATGTCAGCACATTCAACTATGTAAAGAAAAAAGTATTTAATAATATTATTTCTTTCATTCAGATCTAGGATGTGTTATTTTAGTGTTCCCTTTATTTTTTTGAGCAGTGTATATGTACAGTTGAAGTCGGAAGTTTACATACACCTTAGCCAAATACATTTAAACTCAGTTTTTCACAATCCCTGACATTTAATCCTAGTACAAATTCCCTGTCTTACGTCAGCTAGGATCACCACTTTATTTTAAGAATGTGAAAAGTCAGAATAATAGTAGAGAGAATGATTTATTTCAGCTTTTATTTCTTTCATCACATTCCCAGTGAGTCAGAAGTTTACATACACTCAATTAGTATTTGGTAGCATTGCCTTTAAATTGTTTAACTTGGATCAAACGTTTCGGGCAGCCTTCCACAAGCTTCCCACTATAAGTTGGGTGAATTTTGGCCCATTCCTCCTGACAGAGCTGGTGTAACTGAGTCAGGTTAGTAGGTATTTTTGCTCGCACACGCTTTTTCAGTTCTGCCCACAACTTTTCCATAGGATTGAGGTCAGGGCTTTGCGATGGCCACTCCAATACCTTGACTTTGTTGTCCTTTAAGCCATTTTGCCACAACTTTGGAAGTATGCTTGGGGTCATTGTCCATTTGGAAGACCCATTTACGACCAAGCTTTAACTTTCTGACTGATGTCTTGAGATGTTGCTTCAATATATCCACATAATTTTCTTTCCTCATGAGCCATCTATTTTGTGAAGTGCACCAGACCCTCCTGCAGCAATGCACCCCCACAACCTGATGCTGCCACCCCCATGCTTCATGATTGGGATGGTGTTCTTTGGCTTGCAAGTCTCCCCTTTTTTCTACAAACATAACGATGGTCATTATGGCCAAACAGTTCTATTTTTTGTTTCATCAGACCAGAGGACATTTCTCCAAAAAGTACGATCTTTGTTCCCATGTGCAGTTGCAAACCGTAGTCTGGCTTTTTTATGGCGGTTTTGGAGTAGTGGCATCTTCCTTGCTGAGCGGCCTATCATGGCATTTCGCTATAGGACTCGTTTTACTGTGGGTATAGATACTTTTGTACCTGTTTCCTCCAGTAACTTCACAAGGTCCTTCGCTGTTGTTCTGGGATTGACTTGCACTTTTCTCACCAAAGTATCTTCATCTCTAGGAGACAGAACGCTTCTCCTTCCTGAGCAGTATGAGGGCTGCGTGGTCCCATGGTGTTTATACTCTAGCAGAGGGTAGCACACTCCCCCCCCCCCCCCCCCCCACCCCCCACACACACATTGTTTGTATTGTTTGTACAGATGAACGTGGTACCTTCAGGCATTTGGAAATTGCTCCCAATGATGAACCAGACTTGTGGAGGTCTACAATTTTTTTTCTGAGGTCTTGGCTGATTTCTTTTGATTTTCCCATGATGTCAAGCAAAGAGGCACTGAGTTTGAAGGTAGGCCTTGAAATACATTCACAGGTACACCTCCAATTGACTCAAATTATGTCAATTAGCCTATCAGAAGCTTCTAAAGCCATGACATAATTTTCTGGAATTTTCCAAGCTGTTTAAAGGCACAGTCAACTTAGCGTATGTAAACTTCTGACCGACTGGAATTGTGATACAGTGAATTATAAGTGAAATAATCTGTCTGAAAACAATTGTTGGAAAAATTACTTGTGTGTGTGTGTAGAGTGTGTGTGTTAGAGTGTGTGTGTGTATGTGTAGAGTGTGTGTGTATGTGTGTATTTGTAGAGAGTGTGTGTGTGTGTGTGTGTGTGTGTGTGTGTGTGTGTGTGTGTGTGTGTGTGTGTGTGTGTGTGTGTGTGTGGTGTGTGTGTGTGTGTGTGTGTGTGTGTGTGTGTGTGCTTCTCTCTTTAATAATAATTATTGTGTTTAGGAAGTGGGTTAACTGCCCCCTCACACTAAAATACAGCAGTCTTCTCAGTGTGTGTGTGTGTGTGTGTGTGTGTGTGTGTGTGTGTGTGTGTGTGTGTGTGTGTGTGTGTGTGCTTCTCTCTTTCAGTGAAACCCGTAATAGAAGAGGTTGTCTCTAATCCATCACATGATGGTGCTGCTGGCCATTAACTCATTATACTCACTTAGACCCACTTAAACTCATTAAAGTTCAATTAACTCATATCAGACCCCAGTCTCTTTGATGATGAAGACACCCACTTCTCATTAGACATTATCTGATCTGTTAACTCTCTATTTTAATATGGCTAGCGGGACACCTGTCGACAACTTCCGGTGAAATTGGAGGGTGCCCATTTCAAATAAATAATCATAAAAATGATGGATATTAAACATTTAGGTACGTACACGTGTCTTGTATCGGTTAAAAGCTTAAATTCTTGTTAATGTAACTGCATTGTCCGATTTACAATAGGCTTTACAGCGAAAGCATGCCATGCGATTGTTTGAGGACGGCGCCCCACATAACCATATTTTTCAACCAGCACAAGCTTCATAAAATCACAAATAGCGATTAAATATTCACTTACTTTTTGAAAATCTTCCTTTGATTTTTCATCCAAAGGGACCCAGCTATAACATGGAGTGTCATTTTGTTAGATAAAATCCTTCTTTATATCCCAAAAAATCTGTTTAGTTGGCGCCATCGATTTGAGTAATCCACTCGTTCAACATGCAGAGAAAGGAATCCAAAAAGCTACCGCTGAACTTTGTTAAAACAAGTCAAACTATGTTTATATTCAATCCTCAGGTACCCTAAAATTTTATTAAACTATAATATTTCATACATTTACATTTACATTTAAGTCATTTAGCAGACGCTCTTATCCAGAGCGACTTACAAATTGGTGCATTCACCTTATGATATCCAGTGGAACAACCACTTTACAATAGTACATCTATATCTTTTTTTGGGGGGGAGGGTAGGGGGGGTTAGAAGGATTACTTAATCCTATCCCAGGTATTCCTTAAAGAGGTGGGGTTTCAGGTGTCTCCGGAAGGTGGTGGTTGACTCCGCTGTCCTGGCGTCGTGAGGGAGCTTGTTCCAGCATAGGGGTGCCAGAGCAGCAAACAGTTTTGACTGGGCTGAGCGGGAACTGTGCTTCCTTAGAGGTAGGGGGGCCAGCAGGCCAGAGGTGGATGAACGCAGTGCCCTTGTTTGGGTGTAGGGCCTGATCAGAGCCTGAAGGTACGGAGGTGCCGTTCCCCTCACAGATCCGTAGGCAAGCACCATGGTCTTGTAGCGGATGCGAGCTTCAACTGGAAGCCAGTGGAGAGAGCGGAGGAGCGGGGTGACGTGAGAGAACTTGGGAAGGTTGAACACCAGACGGGCTGCGGCGTTCTGGATGAGTTGTAGGGGTTTAATGGCACAGGCAGGGAGCCCAGCCAACAGCGAGTTGCAGTAATCCAGACGGGAGATGACAAGTGCCTGGATTAGGACCTGCGCCGCTTCCTGTGTGAGGCAGGGTCGTACTCTGCGAATGTTGTAGAGCATGAACCTACAGGATCGGGTCACCGCCTTGATGTTAGTGGAGAACGACAGGGTGTTGTCCAGGGTCACGCCAAGGTTCTTAGCACTCTGGGAGGAGGACACAATGGAGTTGTCAACCGTGATGGCGAGATCATGGAACGGGCAGTCCTTCCCCGGGAGGAAGAGCAGCTCCGTCTTGCCGAGGTTCAGCTTGAGGTGGTGATCCGTCATCCACACTGATATGTCTGCCAGACATGCAGAGATGCGATTCGCCACCTGGTTATCAGAAGGGGGAAAGGAGAAGATTAATTGTGTGTCGTCTGCATAGCAATGATAGGAGAGGCCATGTGAGGATATGACAGAGCCAAGTGACTTGGTGTAGAGCGAGAATAGGAGAGGGCCTAGAACAGAGCCCTGGGGGACACCAGTGGTGAGAGCACGTGGTGCGGAGACAGATTCTCGCCACGCCACCTGGTAGGAGCGACCTGTCAGGTAGGACGCAATCCAAGCGTGGGCCGCGCCGGAGATGCCCAACTCAGAGAGGGTGGAGAGGAGGATCTGATGGTTCACAGTGTCAAAGGCAGCAGATAGGTCTAGAAGGATGAGAGCAGAGGAGAGAGAGTTAGCTTTAGCAGTGCGGAGAGCCTCCGTGACACAGAGAAGAGCAGTCTCAGTTGAATGACCAGTCTTGAAACCTGACTGATTTGGATCAAGAAGGTCATTCTGAGAGAGATAGCAGGAGAGCTGGCCAAGGACGGCACGTTCAAGAGTTTTGGAGAGAAAAGGGATACTGGTCTGTAGTTGTTGACATCGGAGGGATCGAGTGTAGGTTTTTTCAGAAGGGGTGCAACTCTCGCTCTCTTGAAGACGGAAGGGACGTAGCCAGCAGTCAGGGATGAGTTGATGAGCGAGGTGAGGTAAGGGAGAAGGTCTCCGGAAATGGTCTGGAGATGAGAGGAGGGGATAGGGTCAAGCGGGCAGGTTGTTGGGCGGCCGGCCGTCACAAGACGCGAGATTTCATCTGGAGAGAGAGGGGAGAAAGAGGTCAAAGCACAGGGTAGGGCAGTGTGAGCAGGACCAGCGGTGTCGTTTGACTTAGCAAATGAGGATCGGATGTCGTCGACCTTCTTTTCAAAATGGTTGACGAAGTCATCCGCAGAGAGGGAGGTGGGGGGGAGGGGGAGGAGGATTCAGGAGGGAGGAGAAGGTGGCAAAGAGCTTCCTAGGGTTAGAGGCAGATGCTTGGAATTTAGAGTGGTAGAAAGTGGCTTTAGCAGCAGAGACAGAAGAGGAAAATATAGAGAGGAGGGAGTGAAAGGATGCCAGGTCCGCAGGGAGGCGAGTTTTCCTCAATTTCCGCTCGGCTGCCCGGAGCCCTGTTCTGTGAGCTCGCAATGAGTCGTCGAGCCACGGAGCAGGACGGGAGGACCAAGCCGGCCTGGAGGATAGGGGACATAGTGAGTCAAAGGATGCAGAAAGGGAGGAGAGGAGGGTTGAGGAGGCAGAATCAGAAGATAGGTTGGAGAAGGTTTGAGCAGAGGGAAGAGATGATAGGATGGAAGAGGAGAGAGTAGCGGGAGAGAGAGAGCGAAGGTTGCGACGGCGCAATACCATCCGAGTAGGGGCAGAGTGAGAAGTGTTGGATGAGAGCGAGAGGGAAAAGGATACAAGGTAGTGGTCGGAGACTTGGAGGGGAGTTGCAATGAGATTAGTGGAAGAACAGCATCTAGTAAAGATGAGGTCAAGCGTATTGCCTGCCTTGTGAGTAGGGGGGGAAGGTGAGAGGGTGAGGTCAAAAGAGGAGAGGAGTGGAAAGAAGGAGGCAGAGAGGAATGAGTCAAAGGTAGACGTGGGGAGGTTAAAGTCACCCAGAACTGTGAGAGGTGAGCAATCCTCAGGAAAGGAACTTATCAAGGCGTCAAGCTCATTGATGAACTCTCCAAGGGAACCTGGAGGGCAATAAATGATAAGGATGTTAAGCTTGAAAGGGCTGGTAACTGTGACAGCATGGAATTCAAAGGAGGTGATAGACAGATGGGTCAGGGGAGGAAGAGAGAATGTCCACTTGGGAGAGATGAGGATTCCAGTGCCACCACCCCGCTGGCCAGATGCTCTTGGGGTATGCGAGAACACATGGGCAGATGAGGAGAGAGCAGTAGGAGTAGCAGTGTTATCTGTGGTAATCCATGTTTCCGTCAGCGCCAAGAAGTCGAGGGACTGGAGGGTAGCATAGGCTGAGATGAACTCTGCCTTGTTGGCCGCAGACCGGCAGACCGGCAGTTCCAGAGGCTGCCGGAGACCTGGAACTCCACGTGGGTCGTGCGCGCTGGGACCACCAGGTTAGAGTGGCAGCGGTCACGCGGTGTGAAGTATGTTCAATAGAAAAGCAAAATTAGCAGGTGCGCGTCCTCTGTCACACGCCCACAGACTGATTTCCAACTCTGACTCCCAGTACTAAAACTCAAAATTCTTCCTCATTTGGGAAGAAACAAGCCTGAAAACCTTGAACAAAGACTGTTGACATCTAGTGGAAGCCATAGGAATTGCAATCTGGGAGCTGGATTTAACTTTGTCCTTATACATTCTAATGGAAGAGCATGGGCTCTCCAAAAAAAAATCCAGTTGGTTTTTCTTTGGATTTTCTCCTACCATATCTATTGTGTTATAGTCTCCTACATTATTTTAACATTTCTACAAACTTCAAAGTGTTTTCTCTCCATTGGTACCAATTATATGCTTCTGGGCCTGAGTAACAGGAAGTTTACTTTGGGCACTTCAGTCAAGCGGAAATTCAGATTGAGAGTTAACAGTAACAGTTAGATAGATAGAGATAGAGAGTTAACAGTAACAGATAAATAGAGAGTTAACAGTAACAGATATATAGAGATAGAGAGTTAACAGATAGATAGAGATAGAGAGTTAACAGGTAGATAGAGTGTTAACAGTAACAGATCGATAGAGAGTTAACAGTAACAGATAGAGTTAACAGTAACATATAGATAGAGATAGAGAGTTAACAGTAACAGTTAGAGAGTTAACAGTAACAGATAGATACAGAGTTAACAGATAGAGTGTTAACAGTAACAGATAGATAGAGAGTTAACAGTTAGATAGAGAGTTGACAGTAACAGTTAGATAGAGAGTTGACAGTAACAGATAGATAGAGAGTTAACAGTTAGATAGAGAGTTAACAGTAACAGATAGATAGAGAGTTAACAGTAACAGTTAGATAGAGATAGAGAATTAACAGATAGATAGAGAGTTAACAGTTAGATAGAGAGTTAACAGTAACAGTTAGATAGAGAGTTAACAGTAACAGATAGATTGTCACGTTTGTCGTAAGGATTGGACCAAGGTGCAGTGGGAATGTGTATACTCATCTTCTTTTTTTTATTTAAAAGGAAAAACGTATACAAAACAACGAACGACACTAAACAGTCCTGTCAGGTGCACAGACACAAAACAGGAGACAACAACCCACAAAATCCCACAGAAAAACATCCCTCTTAAATAGGACCTTCAATAAGAAGCAACTAGGAGCAGCTGCTTCCAATTGAAGGTCAACCCCATAAACTAAACATAGAACTAGACATACTAGATAAACATAGAAATATACTAACATAGAACATAGCCCAACAAACCCCGAAACACTCTAAACAAACACCCCTCTCAAAACAGAACATAGCCCAACAAACCCCGAAACACTCGAAACAAACACACCCCTGCCACGTCCTGACCAATCTACAATAACCAATAACCCCTTTACTGGTCAGGACGTGACATAGATAGAGAGTTAACAGATAGATAGAGAGTTAACAGTAACAGATAGAGAGTTAACAGATAGATAGAGAGTTAACGGATAACAGCTTTGGGGATGACCAGTGCAATATACCTGCTGGAGCGCGTGCTACGGGTGGGTGTTGCTATGGTGACCAGTGAGCTGAGATAAGTCGGGGTTTTACCTAGCATAGCCTTATAGATGACCTGGAGCCAGTGGGTCTTGCAACGGATATGTAGTGAGGCCCAGCCAACGAGAGCATACAGGTCACAGTGGTGGGTAGTATATGGGGCTTTGGTGACAAAACAGATGGCACTGTGATAGACTACATCCAGTTTGCTGAGTAGAGTGTTGGAGGTTATGTTGTAAATGACATCGCTGAAGTCTAGGATCGGTAGGATAGTCAGTTTTACGAGGGTATGTTTGGCGGCATGAGTGAAGGAGGCTTTGTTGTGAAATAGGAAGCCGATTCTAGATTTAATTTTGGATTGGAGATGCTTAATGTAAGTCTTGAAGGAGAGTTTACAGTCTAACCAGACACCTAGGTATTTGTAGTTGTCCACATATTCTAAGTCAGAACCGTCCAGAGTAGTGATGCTAGTCGGGTGGGAGGGTGCGGGCAGCAATCGGTTGAAGAGCATGCATTTAGTTTTACTTGCATTTAAAAGTAGTTGGAGGCCACGGAAGGAGAGTTGTATGGCGTTGAAGCTCGTTTGGAGGTTTGTTAGCACATTGTCCAAAGAAGGGCCAGATGTATACAGAATGGTGTCGTCTGCGTAGAGATGGATCAGCGCATCACCAGCAACAAGAGCGACATCATTGATATATACAGAGAAAAGAGTCGGCCTGAGAATTGAACCCTGTGGCACCCCCATAGAGACTGCCAGAGGTCCGGACAACATGCTATTGTTTGAGGAGAGTGAACAATTTTGAACATGAAAAGTTAATAATAATCAAATGAGGCACATTTGGACAGTCTTGTTTCAACATTTTGAACAGAAATGCAATGGTTCATTGGATCAGTCTAAAACTTTGCACATACATTGACTCCATCTAGTGGCCAAAATCTAAATTGCACCTGGCTGGAATAATACATTGTGGCCTTTCTCTTGCATTTCAAAGATGATGGTACAAAAAAATACAAAAAGAAAAGTTTTTTTTTTTCTTTGTATTGTCTTTTACCAGATCTATTGTGTTATATTCTACTACATTCCTTTCACATTTCCCTAAACTTTAAAGTGTTTCTTTTCAAATGGTTCCAAGAATATACATATCTTTGCTTCAGGTCCTGAACTATAGGCAGTTAGATTTGTGTATGTCATTGTAGGTGAAAATTGAAAAAAAAAGGGCCAATCCTTATTAAGCATGGCATTTAGATGGTCATAAAACGAGATATCAGATGTTGGTGGTCGATATAATCCAATAATGGTGAGAATCATATGAGGGGAGAGGAAGACATTCAGCCCCATACATTACATGTCATTGGCACAGATAACATTGGTTACTCAAATATAGATTATTTCAATCCTTTATCAATGATTTCGGGTCTGGATGGCTAATTAGGGGGACTTTTCTCCACTTCTCCCAGAATTACATTCTCCATATCAGCCTTTTTTTCCTGCAGGTGACCTAACTCCAGATTCTGATAGGGAGCTTGGTACCCTGGGTGTACGTTGATTCCGGATTGTTTGAATGAAGCCCAGCATTGATGTTTGGCTACCTTCTTTTGTATTCCCCAGAGAGTTGCACCACCTTCGGGATCTCTTATTACCCTCAAGGTTTTCTATTGGGTTATGATTGTCTCTGGTCTCAGGAGCCACTTTCCCAGCTTCATTTCAAGCATTTTTCCTCTTGTTCTTCTTCTTGTTTTTTTTTCTTGGAATGAGAGGTCACTGTCGCAGACTCTGGCTCACCAGGTACCAACTTCAATGTTTCATTCACTCCGTCTTTGTCCTTGGGAGCCGAGGAATTATCCTCTTCAACCTCAAGTCTCACGTTCAGTCATTTCAGTTGAGATATGTGATACGTCTACCCTACACATGGGGAAAGGATTGTTGTCCTGCACATAGTGTGAAAACATTTCCTCTATGCACCTTATTTTGTCCAGTATAGTAGAACTGTACTCTACCATCTCCTGACATCCCCTCTAGCGTGAGATTGTCTCAGCCAGTTCTGTCAACGCGCAGAACCTTGTCCAACATAAAATATTTTGATCCATTGAGGGCCCATCTTTACACACCGTATTATAGGAATGATGGGTGCTGCTTCAACATATACAAAACCATCTCCATTGGAGTAGATTGTGAGTTCACCTTTGTATCTTATCATGCGTCTCATCACTCTCCCCACTGCCTTACATCCAGCTTTAGCCAGGAACTCAGTTGCAACACTACCATCTGCTGATTCAGGTAGTTCTTTAATTGTAACCTGAATGGAGTTCTGGTCAGCCATGCGCGACTTCAAACTGAACAGATTATTCTCTTTGAACACAACATGTTTTCCTCTGACTGTTATTCCTCTGATCAGAAGCTTTGTGTCACATCCTGACCAGTAAAGTGGTTATTTGTTATTATAGTTTGGTCAGGACGTGGCAGGGGGTGTTTGTTTTATGTGGTTCAGGGTTTGTTGGTTTATGTGTTTTGGAGAGGGGTGTTTGTTTAGATTAGTCTGGGGTTTTTGGTTAGGTTCTATGTTGTGTATTTCTATGTCTAATCTAGGGTGTTTAGTTCTATGTTTAGTTAATTGGGATTGGGCCTTCAATTGGAGGCAGCTGTTTCTCGTTGCCTCTGATTGAAGGTCCTATATATAGGGGTGTGTTTGTTATGGGTATTGTTGGAGGTTATTATTTTTTTTTTGCATAGCTGTGTGTAGTCTGCATTACTGTTTGCCGTCCGTTTGTTTTTCTTGTTTTGTTTAGTAAGTGTTCTAATAAAGTTATAATGAGCACTCAACCCGCTGCGCCTTGGTCCACTTCCTACAACGGCCGTTTCACTTTGCCCTTTCTTCCTTACTAAGAACTCGTTTAATAGTAATATTTATATATTATATATCTCCTAGTGATGTTTAATAGTAATATTTATATTAGGCATGTACTAGAGGGGGGTAGATGGGCGTTGTTCAATTTATTTTTGTATTTTGTGTATTTTACCTGCTTTTTCTCCCCAATTGTCATTGCTGCAACTCCCCAACGGCCTCGAGAGGCAAAGGTCGAGTCATGTGTCCTCCGAAACATGACCCGCCAAGCCGCACTTCTTAACACCCGCCCACTTAATCCGGAAGCCAGCCGCACCAATATGTCGGAGGAAACACCGATCAACTGACGACTATTGTCAGCTTGCAGGCCCCCGGCCCGCCACATGGAGTCGCTAGAGTGCGATGAGCCAAGTAAAGCCCCGCCGGCCAAACCCTCCCCTTACCCGGATGACGCTAGGCCGGTTGTGACACAGCCCGGGAACGAACCCGGGTCTGTAGTGACGCCTCTAACACTGCGAGTAGTTTTGATCTTGAGCATGTTGTGTCGAACGTTCACCTGTTTCAGAATAAAGGGCTCAATCAGCACATCTTCAGTCAGCAGATACAGTATTTACATTTACGTCATTTAGCAGACGCTCAACACATTCAGACACACACACACACACCTCAAACCTCACACACACACACTAAAGTCAGTGGATAATATCCCCTCCCTCCAGATGGTGTGTGAGGCGGCAACAAATGGCTCTCTACTCCCGTCCCACTGAGATTAAAATAATAAGCATGCATTTACAAATCTGTACTGGCACAAAAACAAAAATGAAATTAACGAGTTCTGCCATGCGGGGACAATAAGCAGGAGTCTAATGGTTACAGTGGTGACTTCATCATCATAGAACAGGTAGAAGAGATGAAGGGAGGGAGGGAGGGAGGGAGGGAGGGAGGGAGGGAGGGAGGGAGGGAGGGAGGGAGGGAGGGAGGGAGGGGAGGTAGGAAGGTAACAGAAATAGGGAGGGAGGTAGCAGAAATTGGGAGGGAGGGAGGGAGGGACAGGGGAGGGAAGGAGGGAGGGACAGGGGAGGGAAGGAGGTAGCAGAGAGAGGGAGGGAGACTTCTGTATTAGCATGCTAATGTAATTCTTAGGAGGCCGGAGCACAGACACACAGAGATGCAGGGGATATAACCTTGCCGTGACTTTAAAGGAATGTTAAGACAACGTGAGCCGACCTGCTGTGGCTTCACGTAGTGGCCCCATCTACCTAAGATGTGTGTGTGTGAGTGTGTGAGTGTGTGAGTGTGTGAGTGAGTGAGTGAGTGAGTGAGTGAGTGAGTGAGTGAGTGAGTGAGTGAGTGAGTGAGTGAGTGAGTGAGTGAGTGAGTGAGTGAGTGAGTGTTCATAGTCGCCTGTACAACGGAATAGCATCCCCACTTTCAAAATAGGGAACAAACGTATGTTTTTGCAGCCCCACTTTTTTTTACGAGAAAATTATAATTAATTTTTCATTTTCAAAGATTAGGTATGTTTTGATATAGTCTGTATTTAGATAGATGTCAATTTTTTGATGTGATATAATAATTAACAGATAGCATTTTGCTTCCCTCCCCCTGTCACCTCTAGATGAATGGTTTTGACCACTCTAAAGTTTTGCTTCCCTCCCTCCGTCTCCTCTAGATGAATGGTTATACCCATTATAGTTTTGCGTCCCTCCCTCCGTCTCCTCTAAATGAATGGTTATTCCCATTATAGTTTTGCGTCCCTCCCTCCGTCTCCTCTAGATGAATGGTTATTCCCATTATAGTTTTGCGTCCCTCCCTCCGTCTCCTCTAGATGAATGGTTATTCCCATTATAGTTTTGCGTCCCTCCCTCCGTCTCCTCTAGATGAATGGTTATTCCCATTATAGTTTTGCGTCCCTCCCTCCGTCTCCTAGATGAATGGTTATTCCCATTATAGTTGTGCGTCCCTCCCTCCGTCTCCTCTAGATGAATGGTTATTCCCATTATAGTTGTGCGTCCCTCCCTCCGTCTCCTCTAGATGAATGGTTATTCCCATTATAGTTTTGCGTCCCTCCCTCTGTCTCCTCTAGATGAATGGTTATTCCCATTAGAGTTGTGCGTCCCTCCCTTCCAACACTGCGTTGGTTCAGTTAGAAAGCAATAGTTGACCCACTGGTGGTTAAAATATAAAGGCACCTGATGAAGACAATGTTTATCTACTGTGGTGTTACATGTGTATCATTGCTTCATGTCTGATGGTGTTGATCTGATGGTGTTGGTCTGATGGTGTTGATGGTGTTGGTCTGATCGTGTTGATGGTGTTGGTCTGATGGTGTTGATGGTGTTGGTCTGATGGTGTTGATGGTGTTGGTCTGATGGTGTTGGTCTGATGGTGTTGGTCTGATGGTGTTGATGGTGTTGGTCTGATGGTGTTGATGGTATTGGTCTGATGGTGTTGATGGTGTTGGTCTGATGGTGTTGGTCTGATGGTGTTGGTCTGATGGTGTTGATGGTGTTGGTCTGATGGTGTTGGTCTGATGGTGTTGGTCTGATGATGCTGGTATGATGGTGTTGATCTGATGGTGTTGATGGTGTTGGTCTGATGGTGTTGGTCTGATGGTGTTGATGGTGTTAGTCTGATGGTGCTGGTATGATGGTGTTGATCTGATGGTGTTGATGGTGTTGGTCTGATGGTGTTGATGGTGTTGGTCTGATGGTGTTGATGGTGTTGGTCTGATGGTGTTGGTCTGATGGTGTTGATGGTGTTGGTCTGATGGTGTTGGTCTGATGGTGTTGATCTGATGGTGTTGATCTGATGGTGTTGGTCTGATGGTGTTGATGGTGTTGGTCTGATGGTGTTGATCTGATGGTGTTGATGGTGTTGGTCTGATGGTGTTGATGGTGTTGGTCTGATGGTGTTGATCTGATGGTGCTGGTCTGATGGTGTTGATCTGATGGTGTTGATCTGATGGTGCTGGTCTGATGGTGTTGATGGTGTTGATGGTGTTGGTTTGAAGGTGTTGATGGTATTGGTCTGATGGTGTTGATGGTGTTGGTCTGATGGTGTTGATCTGATGGTGTTGATCTGATGGTGTTGGTCTGATGGTGTTGATGGTATTGGTCTGATGGTGTTGGTCTGATGGTGTTGGTCTGATGGTGTTGGTCTGATGGTGTTGATGGTGTTGGTCTGATGGTGTTGATGGTGTTGGTCTGATGGTGTTGGTCTGATAGTGTTGATGGTATTGGTCTGATGGTGTTGGTCTGATAGTGTTGATGGTGTTGGTCTGATGGTGTTGGTCTGATGGTGTTGATGGTATTGGTCTGATGGTGTTGGTCTGATAGTGTTGATGGTGTTGGTCTGATGGTGTTGATGGTATTGGTCTGATGGTGTTGGTCTGATAGTGTTGATGGTGTTGGTCTGATGGTGTTGATCTGATGGTGCTGGTCTGATGGTGTTGGTCTGATGGTGTTGATGGTATTGGTCTGATGGTGTTGGTCTGATGGTGTTGATCTGATGGTGTTGATGGTGTTGGTTTGATGGTGTTGATCTGATGGTGTTGATCTGATGGTGTTGATGGTATTGGTCTGATGGTGTTGATGGTATTGGTTTGATGGTGTTGATCTGATGGTGTTGGTCTGATG
This sequence comes from Salmo salar, assembly GCF_965601325.2. Lineage (NCBI taxonomy): Eukaryota > Metazoa > Chordata > Actinopteri > Salmoniformes > Salmonidae > Salmo > Salmo salar. The sequence continues at coordinate 104,762,326 of NC_138299.1, read as the reverse complement.
GTGTTGATGGTATTGGTCTGATGGTGTTGGTCTGATGGTGTTGATCTGATGGTGTTGATGGTGTTGGTTTGATGGTGTTGATCTGATGGTGTTGGTCTGATGGTGTTGATGGTGTTGATCTGATGGTGTTGATGGTATTGGTCTGATGGTGTTGATGGTGTTGGTCTGATGGTGTTGGTCTGATGGTGTTGGTCTGATGGTGTTGATGGTGTTGATCTGATGGTGTTGATCTGATGGTGTTGATGGTATTGGTCTGATGGTGTTGATGGTGTTGATCTGATGGTGTTGATGGTATTGGTCTGATGGTGTTGATGGTGTTGGTCTGATGGTGTTGGTCTGATGGTGTTGGTCTGATGGTGTTGATGGTGTTGCTCTGATGGTGTTGGTCTGATGGTGTTGGTTTGATGGTGTTGATGGTGTTGCTCTGATGATGCTGGTATGATGGTGTTGATCTGATGGTGTTGGTCTGATCGTGTTGATGGTATTGGTCTGATGGTGTTGATGGTATTGGTCTGATGGTGTTGATGGTATTGGTCTGATGGTGTTGATCTGATGGTATTGGTCTGATGGTGTTGATGGTGTTGGTCTGATGGTATTGGTCTGATGGTGTTGATGGTGTTGGTCTGATGGTGTTGATCTGATGGTGTTGGTCTGATGGTGTTGATGGTATTGGTCTGATGGTGTTGGTCTGATGGTGTTGGTCTGATGGTGTTGATGGTGTTGGTCTGATGGTGTTGGTCTGATGGTGTTGGTCTGATGATGCTGGTATGATGGTGTTGATCTGATGGTGTTGATGGTGTTGGTCTGATGGTGTTGGTCTGATGGTGTTGCTGGTGTTAGTCTGATGGTGCTGGTATGATGGTGTTGATCTGATGGTGTTGATGGTGTTGGTCTGATGGTGTTGATGGTGTTGGTCTGATGGTGTTGATGGTGTTGGTCTGATGGTGTTGGTCTGATGGTGTTGATGGTGTTGGTCTGATGGTGTTGGTCTGATGGTGTTGATGGTGTTGGTCTGATGGTGTTGATGGTATTGGTCTGATGGTGTTGATGGTGTTGGTCTGATGGTGTTGGTCTGATGGTGTTGGTCTGATGGTGTTGATGGTGTTGGTCTGATGGTGTTGATGGTGTTGGTCTGATGATGCTGGTATGATGGTGTTGATCTGATGGTGTTGATGGTATTGGTCTGATGGTGTTGATGGTGTTGGTCTGATGGTGTTGGTCTGATGGTGTTGGTCTGATGGTGTTGATGGTGTTGGTCTGATGGTGTTGATGGTGTTGGTCTGATGATGCTGGTATGATGGTGTTGGTCTGATGGTGTTGATCTGATGGTGCTGGTATGATGGTGTTGGTCTGATGGTGTTGATGGTATTGGTCTGATGGTGTTGGTCTGATGGTGTTGATGGTGTTGGTTTGATGGTGTTGATGGTATTGGTCTGATAGTGTTGATGGTGTTGGTCTGATGGTGTTGATCTGATGGTGCTGGTATGATGGTGTTGGTCTGATGGTGTTGATGGTATTGGTCTGATGGTGTTGGTCTGATGGTGTTGATGGTGTTGGTTTGATGGTGTTGATGGTGTTGGTCTGATGGTGTTGATCTGATGGTGTTGATCTGATGGTGTTGATGGTATTGGTCTGATGGTGTTGATGGTGTTGGTCTGATGGTGTTGATGGTGTTGGTCTGATGGTGTTGGTCTGATGGTGTTGATGGTGTTGGTCTGATCGTGTTGATGGTGTTGGTCTGATGGTGTTGGTTTGATGGTGTTGATGGTATTGGTCTGATGGTGTTGATGGTGTTGGTCTGATCGTGTTGATGGTGTTGGTCTGATGGTGTTGGTTTGATGGTGTTGATGGTGTTGCTCTGATGATGCTGGTATGATGGTGTTGATCTGATGGTGTTGGTCTGATCGTGTTGATGGTGTTGGTCTGATGGTGTTGGTTTGATGGTGTTGATGGTATTGGTCTGATGGTGTTGATGGTGTTGGTCTGATCGTGTTGATGGTGTTGGTCTGATGGTGTTGGTTTGATGGTGTTGATGGTGTTGCTCTGATGATGCTGGTATGATGGTATTGGTCTGATGGTGTTGATGGTATTGGTCTGATGGTGTTGATGGTATTGGTCTGATGGTGTTGATGGTATTGGTCTGATGGTGTTGATGGTATTGGTCTGATGGTGTTGATGGTATTGGTCTGATGGTGTTGATGGTGTTGGTCTGATGGTGTTGGTCTGATGGTGTTGGTCTGATGGTGTTGATGGTGTTGGTCTGATGGTGTTGGTCTGATGGTGTTGGTCTGATGGTGTTGATGGTGTTGGTTTGATGGTGTTGATGGTGTTGGTCTGATGGTGTTGATCTGATGGTGTTGGTCTGATGGTGTTGATGGTATTGGTCTGATGGTGTTGATGGTGTTGGTCTGATGGTGTTGATGGTGTTGGTCTGATGGTGTTGGTCTGATGGTGTTGGTCTGATGATGCTGGTATGATGGTGTTGATCTGATGGTGTTGATGGTATTGGTCTGATGGTGTTGGTCTGATGGTGTTGATGGTGTTGGTCTGATGGTGTTGATGGTATTGGTCTGATGGTGTTGATGGTGTTGGTCTGATGGTGTTGGTCTGATGGTGTTGGTTTGATGGTGTTGATGGTATTGGTCTGATGGTGTTGATGGTGTTGGTCTGATGGTGTTGATGGTATTGGTCTGATGGTGTTGATGGTGTTGGTCTGATGGTGTTGGTCTGATGGTGTTGGTCTGATGGTGTTGATGGTGTTGGTCTGATGGTGTTGATGGTGTTGGTCTGATGGTATTGGTCTGATGGTGTTGGTCTGATGGTGTTGGTCTGATGGTGTTGATGGTGTTGGTCTGATGGTGTTGGTCTGATGGTGTTGGTCTGATGATGCTGGTATGATGGTGTTGATCTGATGGTGTTGATGGTGTTGGTCTGATGGTGTTGGTCTGATGGTGTTGATGGTGTTAGTCTGATGGTGCTGGTATGATGGTGTTGATCTGATGGTGTTGATGGTGTTGGTCTGATGGTGTTGATGGTGTTGGTCTGATGGTGTTGGTCTGATGGTGTTGATGGTGTTGGTCTGATGGTGTTGGTCTGATGGTGTTGATGGTGTTGGTCTGATGGTGTTGATGGTATTGGTCTGATGGTGTTGATGGTGTTGGTCTGATGGTGTTGGTCTGATGGTGTTGGTCTGATGGTGTTGATGGTGTTGGTCTGATGGTGTTGATGGTGTTGGTCTGATGATGCTGGTATGATGGTGTTGATCTGATGGTGTTGATGGTATTGGTCTGATGGTGTTGATGGTGTTGGTCTGATGGTGTTGTTCTGATGGTGTTGGTCTGATGGTGTTGATGGTGTTGGTCTGATGGTGTTGATGGTGTTGGTCTGATGATGCTGGTATGATGGTGTTGGTCTGATGGTGTTGATCTGATGGTGCTGGTATGATGGTGTTGGTCTGATGGTGTTGATGGTATTGGTCTGATGGTGTTGGTCTGATGGTGTTGATGGTGTTGGTTTGATGGTGTTGATGGTATTGGTCTGATAGTGTTGATGGTGTTGGTCTGATGGTGTTGATCTGATGGTGCTGGTATGATGGTGTTGGTCTGATGGTGTTGATGGTATTGGTCTGATGGTGTTGGTCTGATGGTGTTGATGGTGTTGGTTTGATGGTGTTGATGGTGTTGGTCTGATGGTGTTGATCTGATGGTGTTGATCTGATGGTGTTGATGGTATTGGTCTGATGGTGTTGATGGTGTTGGTCTGATGGTGTTGATGGTGTTGGTCTGATGGTGTTGGTCTGATGGTGTTGATGGTGTTGGTCTGATCGTGTTGATGGTGTTGGTCTGATGGTGTTGGTTTGATGGTGTTGATGGTATTGGTCTGATGGTGTTGATGGTGTTGGTCTGATCGTGTTGATGGTGTTGGTCTGATGGTGTTGGTTTGATGGTGTTGATGGTGTTGCTCTGATGATGCTGGTATGATGGTGTTGATCTGATGGTGTTGGTCTGATCGTGTTGATGGTGTTGGTCTGATGGTGTTGGTTTGATGGTGTTGATGGTATTGGTCTGATGGTGTTGATGGTGTTGGTCTGATCGTGTTGATGGTGTTGGTCTGATGGTGTTGGTTTGATGGTGTTGATGGTGTTGCTCTGATGATGCTGGTATGATGGTATTGGTCTGATGGTGTTGATGGTATTGGTCTGATGGTGTTGATGGTATTGGTCTGATGGTGTTGATGGTATTGGTCTGATGGTGTTGATGGTATTGGTCTGATGGTGTTGATGGTATTGGTCTGATGGTGTTGATGGTGTTGGTCTGATGGTGTTGGTCTGATGGTGTTGGTCTGATGGTGTTGATGGTGTTGGTCTGATGGTGTTGGTCTGATGGTGTTGGTCTGATGGTGTTGATGGTGTTGGTTTGATGGTGTTGATGGTGTTGGTCTGATGGTGTTGATCTGATGGTGTTGGTCTGATGGTGTTGATGGTATTGGTCTGATGGTGTTGATGGTGTTGGTCTGATGGTGTTGATGGTGTTGGTCTGATGGTGTTGGTCTGATGGTGTTGGTCTGATGATGCTGGTATGATGGTGTTGATCTGATGGTGTTGATGGTATTGGTCTGATGGTGTTGGTCTGATGGTGTTGATGGTGTTGGTCTGATGGTGTTGATGGTATTGGTCTGATGGTGTTGATGGTGTTGGTCTGATGGTGTTGGTCTGATGGTGTTGGTTTGATGGTGTTGATGGTATTGGTCTGATGGTGTTGATGGTGTTGGTCTGATGGTGTTGATGGTATTGGTCTGATGGTGTTGATGGTGTTGGTCTGATGGTGTTGGTCTGATGGTGTTGGTCTGATGGTGTTGATGGTGTTGGTCTGATGGTGTTGATGGTGTTGGTCTGATGGTGTTGGTCTGATGGTGTTGATGGTGTTGGTCTGATGGTGTTGATGGTGTTGGTCTGATGGTGTTGGTCTGATGGTGTTGGTTTGATGGTGTTGATGGTATTGGTCTGATGGTGTTGATGGTATTGGTCTGATGGTGTTGATGGTGTTGGTCTGATGGTGTTGGTCTGATGGTGTTGGTCTGATGGTATTGGTCTGATGGTGTTGGTTTGATGGTGTTGATGGTGTTGGTCTGATGATGCTGGTATGATGGTGTTGGTCTGATCGTGTTGATGGTATTGGTCTGATGGTGTTGATGGTATTGGTCTGATGGTGTTGATGGTGTTGGTCTGATGGTGTTGGTCTGATGGTGTTGGTTTGATGGTGTTGATGGTATTGGTCTGATGGTGTTGATGGTGTTGGTCTGATGGTGTTGATGGTATTGGTCTGATGGTGTTGATGGTGTTGGTCTGATGGTGTTGATGGTATTGGTCTGATGATGCTGGTATGATGGTGTTGGTCTGATGGTGTTGATGGTGTTGGTCTGATGGTGTTGATGGTATTGGTCTGATGGTGTTGATCTGATGGTGTTGGTCTGATGGTGTTGATGGTATTGGTCTGATGGTGTTGATGGTATTGGTCTGATCGTGTTGATGGTATTGGTCTGATGATGCTGGTATGATGGTGTTGGTCTGATGGTGTTGATGGTATTGGTCTGATGGTGTTGATGGTATTGGTCTGATGGTGTTGATGGTATTGGTCTGATGATGCTGGTATGATGGTGTTGGTCTGATGGTGTTGATGGTGTTGGTCTGATGGTGTTGATGGTATTGGTCTGATGATGCTGGTATGATGGTGTTGGTCTGATGGTGTTGATGGTATTGGTCTGATGGTGTTGATGGTATTGGTCTGATGGTGTTGATGGTTTTGGTCTGATGATGCTGGTATGATGGTGTTGATCTGATGGTGTTGGTCTGATCGTGTTGATGGTATTGGTCTGATGGTGTTGATGGTTTTGGTCTGATGGTGCTGGTATGATGGTGTTGAGTATTCTCGATGGCTGTCAATGAGTATTCTCGAGGGCTGTCAATGAGTATTCTCGACGGCTGTCAATGAGTATTCTCGAGGGCTGTCAATGAATAGCTCACTAGTAGATAGTGAGAAATAATCAGTTGGACTAATATTCCATAATTAAAATTGTGAAATAATGTTCCTCACCAAAAACTGTTTACAGGCATTTATCACCATTCTGCTTTTTGCTATCTGGTTTCCCAAATTCCACCGGACATGTTCCAAAAGTAACAGTCCTGTCTGAACACCATATACACTGTAGCCTCTTCCAGGTTATAATGTAACCAAGCCGCGTCTGTATGTTGAACTCCATATACACTGTAACCTCTTCCAGGTTATAATGTAACCATGTCTGTATGCAGAAAAAAACACAGGATATTTGTATCTCAATAAAACAGCTCTGCTTGGTTTGGTGAGTAATATCGACCAAATAAGCAATTTCCGCCCTCTTTGCATCAAATATGTATGCTGCGGAGACAAGTTAATTTGAAAAATGTTCAGGGTGACGGTGCTTCAAACAACAGCGCCCCAAAAAAATTAAACGTTGGAGGAAAAGTGGAACGGTCAATTAGTGTGCTTGCTGAAACTACACTTTTGTTATTCTTCTTCTTCTTTATTTCTTATGATAATTCTGCTTCTTCACGATGTGTTGTCAATATGTAGACTACTCACTGTGGCTGCTGTTCAAAAGGTCACTATTAAACAGAATGACAATTTAAACAATTATTGATACTTAGTAGCCTAGTCCTTTGTTCAAATGAAAAACCCTTTTATTTTCTCTTTATCCTAAAATTGGTAAGATTCTCAAGGTAGAATTTTTATTTTTTAAATAAATGTGTGGTTTTAATAACCACAACGCAGTTATATGATATATGCAATTGTGTTATTTGTTCATATTCATAACATGTGGCAGATAGCCTAGTGGTTAGAGCACTGGACTTGTAACCGAAGCTGTCATTGAAAATAAGAATTTGTTCTTAACTGACTTGCCTTGTTAAATAAAGGTAAAAAAAAGAAATGTAAAAAATCCGGCCTACAACATGCCTGCTGTATATGAGAAGTTAGCCTTTATGAAAGAAAAGGTTGGAGACCCCTGCTATAGGCCAAACTGTTCAAATATGGCCCATATTACCTGCTATAGCCCAAACTGTTCAAATATGGCCCATATTACCTGCTATAGGCCAAACTGTTCAAATATGGCCCATATTACCTGCTATAGCCCAAACTGTTCAAATGTGACCCATATTCCCAGAGCTACATGTTATTCTTTCTTTTGCAGATTCAGGGTCGCAATTTATGGATTTACAGTGCTTATGACTTAAATCTGCTTGAAAATCTGAAATGAATAATGGGCAAATATTGCACAATCATAGAGATTTACCCAGAAAGACTCACAGCTGTAACCTCTGCCAAAGGAGATTCTAACGTATTGATTCCGGGGTGTGAATACTCATCAAAATATATTATTCTTCATTATTCTTCATTAATCATAAAAAAAACAAAGAACATTTTTCTTCCACTTTGAAATTACAGAGCATTTTGTGTAAATTGTTGACAAAAAAAAGTGTCAATTAAATCCATTTTACTTTGTAACACAATAAAATGTGAAGAAATCCAAGACTTTCTATAGCTGCCCTCCAAAAAAATCTAATGTGACAAAGATAATGGTAAAATAATAATACGTTTGCAATACTATTTTCATGAGAACATAATCAATAACCAAATTTAAGTGCAAAACTCCAGTTTGCATTTTTCAAATGGACAGTTCTTGTTCAATGCCCTTGCAGATAACACTACCTTTGTAAGAACATTTGCTAGAAGATAAATCAATCAAAGTTTACGTGTAATTGTGCTACATTACTGGGATTGCATTATTTGACACAAAAAAAGGAGATGAAAATTTAATGTGCAATTTAATTTAGCTTTTTCTTAACCTACTAAAGTAAACCATTCAAATTCAAAATCCTTATTGGGTAAAACAATATTATTCCTCCCATTTTTTTCGATTTCATTTCCTCATTGTCATGCTTTATCCTGGCCACATTCTTAACAGTTTGGCCTGTCAATCGATCACTGTGGGTGGGATTGCCAGGGGAGGAGCAGGATATTAGTGAGACTCACAGGGTGGTAGTGTTTCAGACCTGTCAATCGATCACAATGGGTGGGATTGTCAGGGAAGGGAGTAGATTAGTAATCTAGTTATTAAAACACTTTTTCAATGTAATTTATTATAATAAAACTTGAGAAAAAGTATTTCCCCTGTTCAGAAACTGTGTAGAACTGCACTGCCCCCTACTGAGCTTTTTCACCCCCCCCCCCCCCCTTTCAGACTAAGTCTTACCCATGAGTGTGTGTGCCTCCCTTCCTCCTTCTGATTCTCTCTCTGTGTCTCTCTCTGTGTCTCTCTCTGTGTCTCTCTCTCTCACGCTCTCTCTCTCTGTCTCTCTCTCTCTCTCTGTCTAGGAGGTGATGCAGATGGAGAGACAGCTAGGAGGTCGTCTGATTGATGAGCCCCACGTCCTGCTGTTTAAAGACAGCTACCACAACCTGCGCCTCTCCATCCACGACATGCCCCAGGCACACTGGAGGAGCAAACTACTGGCTGGGTACCAGGTGAGTTACGGTCAGGGTTAAGACCCATCCACGACATGCCCCAGGCACACTGGAGGAGCAAACTACTGGCTGGGTACCAGGTGAGTTAGGGTCAGGGTTAAGACCCATCCACGACATGCCCCAGGCACACTGGAGGAGCAAACTACTGGCTGGGTACCAGGTGAGTTAGGGTCAGGGTTAAGACCCATCCACGACATGCCCCAGGCACACTGGAGGAGCAAACTACTGGCTGGGTACCAGGTGAGTTAGGGTCAGGGTTAAGACCCATCCACGACATGCCCCAGGCACACTGGAGGAGCAAACTACTGGCTGGGTACCAGGTGAGTTAGGGTCAGGGTTAAGACCCATCCACGACATGCCCCAGGCACACTGGAGGAGCATACTACTGGCCGGATACCAGGTGAGTTTCAAATATATTTTCATTGTCAGTTACACCGAATATGTGCAGTGAAATGTGTTGTTTTACTGGGTCAGCCATAGCAGTACTGCGTCCCAAGAGCAAATTCAGGTTTAGTGCCTTGCTTAAGGGCACATCGGCAGTTTTGTTTTACAGCTAATTTCCTGCAACTCTACACATTTTGGAACAGGGCGGAGAGAAACGTTTGCAGTGATATCTGAGTGAGCGTGACTAACTGCAGTAACCTGGTATATTTATGTTTACCAATAGATGGCAGTATTGACTCAAGACAGTGGTTTGCTTTCCGATTTCCGTAGCTGTTTTCTATGTCTGCTACTGTTGAAGTCGGAAGTTAACATACACCTTAGCCAAATACATTTAAACTCAGTTTTTCACATTTCCTGACATTTTATCCTCGTAAAAATTCACTGTCTTAGGTCAGTTAGGATCACCACTTTATTTTAAGAATGTTTAATGTCGAAATAATAGTAGAGAGAATGATTCGTTTCAGCTTTTCTTTCTTTCATCACATTCCCAGTGGGTCATAAGTTTACATACACTCAATTGGAACTTGGTAGCATTGCCTTTAAATTGTTTAACCCCTGGTCGGGCTCCGTCCCGTATGCGGGACGGACATCCAGCGAAAAATCCTATCTCCATTAGCATAACAAAATGTAATATTTTTTTTTTTCAAATATAGGACTATGTTATATCGTTTTATAGATACACCTCTCCTGAATCGAACCACGTTGTCCGATTTCAAAAAGGCTTTACAGCAAAAGCAAAACATTAGATTATGTTAGAGGAGTATATCGTAAAAGTAGCCACTTAGCCATTTTCCGACCAACCACATGCATCACAAATAACCAAAAAACAGCTAAATGCAGCACTAACCTTTGACAATCTTCATCAGATGACACTCCTAGGACATCATGTTACACAATACATGCATTCTTTTGTTCGATAAAGTTCATATTTATATATAAAAACAGCATTTTACATCGGCGCGTAACGTTGACTATTTTCTCTCAAATGCGTCCGGTGAAACAGCGCTACAATTTACTAAATTACTATTCGAAAACATTTTTAAAATGTAAAATTGTCATTCCAAGATTTATAGATTAGCATCTCTTGAAAGCACCTGCAATGCCAGATTTAAAGATAACTTTACTGGGTAATCACACTTTGCGATAAAAGAGGATGCGATACTCAGAAAAATAGGCTACCGTTACAGGTCAGCGCCATCTTGGAACAATCGCATATCAAATCTACTCTTGTATACTATTGTCAATAATCCCTTACCTTTGATTATCTTCATCAGAAAGCACTTCCAGGAATCCCAGGTCCACAACAAATGTATTTTCATTCGAAAAAGTTAATCCTTTACGTCCCAATAGCTTGTTCTTGTTAGCGCGTTCTGAAGGCTGCACCAAAAGTTCCGTCGGCTGCGGGACTCCTCTTTCAATAAAATGCTTTTTTTTATTTATTTAGGTTCGTTCAAACATGTCAAACGTTGTATAACATAAATCTTTAGGGCCTTTTTCAACCAGAGCTCCAATAAGATTCAAGGGGGACGATTGCATTGTCTTTCAAAACGTTTCGAAAGGGGAGGGTAGCCAGGGTGTCATAATGGTGATGGCCCTCCTCATGTGACCACTTTCCATAGCATCTCATTCAGTTAGTTTTCACAGTAGGAGACTCAAACCGCTTTGTAAAGACTGGGGACATCTAGTGGAAGCAATAGGAAGTGCTCAATGAACCATTGCTCACGGTGTGATTTATAGGCAAAGTGATGAAGTTGAGTCCGCAATTCAGAATTCCACATCCTGTTACGATCGGTCTCGGGGTTTTGACTGCCATATGACTTATGTTATACTCACAGACACCATTCAAACAGTTTTAGAAACTTTAGGGTGTTTTCTATCCACAAGTATTCATTATATGCATATCCTAGCTTCTGAGTTTGAGTAGGAGGCCGTTTAAAATGGGCACTAATTTTTTTCAAAAATCACTGTAGCACCCCCTATCCTAGGCGACCGTCAATTAACTTGGGTCAAACATTTCGGGTAACCTTCCACAAGCTTCCCACAATAAGTTGGGTGAATTTTGGCCCATTTCTCCTGACAGAGCTGGTGTAACTGAGTCAGGTTTTTAGGCCTCCTTGCTCGCACATGCTTTTTCAGTTCTGCCCACACATTTTCTTTGGGATTGAGTTCAGGGTTTTGTGATGGTCACTCCAAAACCTTGACTTTGTTGTCCTTAAGCCAATTTGCCTCAACTTTGGAAGTATGCTTGGAGTCATTGTCCATTTGGAAGACCCATTTGCGACTAAGCTTTAACTTCCTGACTGATGTCTTGAGATGTTGCTTCAATATATCCACTTAATTTTCCTCCCTCATGATGCCATCTATTTTGTGAAGTGCACCAGTCCCTCCTGCAGCAAAGCACCCCCACAACATGATGCTGCCACCACCGTGGCTTGCAAGCCTCCCCCTTTTTCCTCCAAACATAACGATGGTCATTATGGCCAAACAGTTCTATTTTTGTTTCATCAGACCAGAGGACATTTCTCCAAAAAGTACGATCTTTGTCCCCATGTGCAGTTGCAAACCGTAGTCTGGCTTTTTTATGGCGGTTTTGGAGCAGTGGCTTCTTCCTTGCTGAGCGGCCTTTCAGGTTATGTCGATATAGGACTCGTTTTACTGTGGATATAGATACTTTTGTACCTGTTTCCTCCAGCATCTTCACAGGGTCCTTTGCTGTTGTTCTGGGATTGATTTGCACTTTTCTCACCAAAGTACATTCATCTCTAGGAGACAGAACACATCTTCTTCCTGAGCGGTATGATGGCTGTGTGGTCCCATGGTGTTTATACTTGCTTACTATTGTTTGTACAGATGAATGGTACCTTCAGGTGTTTGGAAATTTCTCCCAAGGATGAACCAGACTTGTGGAGGTCTACACATTTTTTTATGAGATCTTGACTAATTTCTTTTTTATTTTTCCATGATGTCAAGCAAAGAGGCACTGAGTTTGAATGTAGGCCTTGAAATACATCCACAGGTACACCTCCAATTGACTCAAATGATGTCAATTAGCCTAACAGAAGCTTCTAAAACCATGACATCATTTTCTGGAATTTTCCAAGCTGTTTAAAGGCACAGTCAACTTAGTGTATGTAAACTTCTGACCTACTGGAATTGTGATACAGTGAGTTATAAGTGAAATAATCTGTCTGTAAACAATTGTTGGAAAAATGACTTGTGTCATGCACAAAGTAGATGTCCTTTCCGACTTGGCAAAACTATAGTTTGTTAACAAGAAATGCGTGGAGTGGTTGAAAAATGAGTTTTAATGACTCATTTAACCTAAGTGTATGTAAACGTCCAACTTCAACTGTATATATAACCATGCTTGAGAAAGCCTAAGAAAGCTTATGCCAGGTGCATTAGGGAATGTTATTCTAAGTTACAATTAAATACTAAAACGTACTTACGTGTCTGGTGTCATCAATCTAAGAAGCCTCTTAAGATACTACATATTTGGTGACAAGGATGGGATGAAGTGGGATGAAATCAAACATGTCACCACAGAGACATTGACACTGCAGAAGGTGCTTTCAAAGCATAAGTGTGTTTTCAAAGAAGAGCTAGGGACATTAAAAGGGATCCAAGCTACCATTCATGTTGCTGCTGATGTCCCAGATTCTATAGGCCAAGATCAGTTCCATATGCCATGAAGCCTAAAGTGGATGTGGAAATTGACAGAATCTTACCCGGGGATATAATTATTCCTGTCAAGTTCTCTGAGTGGGCAGCACCAGTTGTTCCCATATTAAAACCAGATGGTTCCATCAGATTATGCAGTGACTACAAGCTGACTGTAAATAGAGTTTCCTCTCTGGAGCAGTACCGTATACCCAAAGTGGAGGATTTGCTTTCAACATTAACCGGAGGGCAACAGTTCACAAAACTAGGCATGAGTCACGCATATCAGCAAGTGCTAATGGTTAAAGCTTCACAGAAGTACCTGACCATAAACACCCACAGAGGTATGTTTACCTATAAAACACTTACCTTTCAGGGTGTCTTCTGCACCAGCTATCTTCCAAAGAACCGTGGAGGGAGTTCTGCAGGGGATACCCAAGGTAGCGGTTTACCTCGACGACGTTCTGGTCACGGGAGTCACGAAGGAGGAGCATCTCAGAAACGTTTGAGAAGGATGGCGGAGGTCGGTCTCCAGCTGAAGAGGAGCAAGTGTACATTGTTAGCTGATGAAGTGCAGTACCTGGGTCACAAGGTGGATGCCAAGGGGTTACACACTGTCAAAGTTAAAGTGAGGGCTGTCTTGGAAGCTCCAGCTTTTACAAACGTTACAGCTCTGAAAGCCTGGCTAGGCTTACTGAACTATTACAATCGCTTCCTCCCGAAACTCTCTACCCTCCCGAACCTCTCTACCCTCTTAGCGCCACTGCATCAAACTTTAAGGAAATGGTCAGAAAGACAGGAAGAAGCTTTTCAAAGTCAAAGGTGTTACTGTAATCAGCTGAAGTCCTAGTGCACTACTCAGCAGACAGAGATCTTATCGTGTGATGCCTCATCGTATGGTGTGGGGGCGGTGCTATCACACGGGATGGAGAATGGTGCAGAGAAACCTATCGGGTTCATGTCAAGAACGTTGTCGCCAGCAGAGGAAAAGTACTCTCAGCTGGACAAGGAACGACTGGCTGTTATATTTGGAATGCAGAGATTCCACAAGTACGTATACGGGAGAACATTCACTATTGTGACGGACCATATGTCTCTGATCTCTCTATTCCATGAACAAAAGCTAGTACCACATGGTCTCTCCAAGAGTTCAATGTTGCACTGCGTGGCTCAGGGCCTACGAGTACAGAATCATTTACAAACCAGGTAGATACCATGGGACTGCTGATGCTCTGAGTAAGCTGTCCGTTCCACAAATCATCGCTCAGGTAGGAGAAAATTACCAAGTCTTGATGATTGATGTGTTGGATGATGCATCGGTGAACACACAAATCAGGCAAACGGACTTCAAAGGATGTGACGTTATCACAAGTGCATGAATTTATCCTGAAAAGATGGCCTACAGTGACAGAGCCTCAGAGGCCTTACTACACTCACCGCTTGGCCTTGAGTGTTGTAGATGGGTGTGTTCTGTGGGGTTCAAGAGTAGTTATCCCACCACAAGGGTGGGGTATGCTACTGAAGTTGTTACATCAGTCACATCCAGGTATGTCGAGAATGAAAGGCCTAGTGAGGTCATATATCTGGTGGCCAAAGACGGACCACGATGTGGAAAATGAGGGTAGCCGGTGTGCAGATTGTCAGAGAAACAGGAAGTCACCCCCCACCCCACCACAGCGCCATTTCATCCATGGGAATGGCCAGAAAAACCATGGACACGACTACATGTGGCCTACGCTGGACCTTTCCTAGAGAAAAAGTTCCTTGTGCTGATTGATTCGCATTCAAAGTGGATGGATGTTTACCCCATGAACACATCAACATCGTACGCTACAATTGAGAAGTTGAGACAAAGCTTCAGTATCATGGGATTGCCTCAAATGTTGGTTAGCGACAATGCTACTTGTTTTACAAGCACTGAATTCACAAGTTTTTATGAAACAAAATGTAATTCAGCATGTAACGTCGGCCCCTTTTCACCCATCTTCAAACGGATTAGCAGAACGTGGGGTTCAGACCTTGAAGGAGGGGGATGAGGAAGATGCAAGGGCCCAGCATTGAAACAAAGGTGTCAAGATTCTTGTTTAGATACAGGATTACTCCTCAAGCTACACCTGGGTTGTCACCTGCAGAAATGCTGATGTCAAGGAGGTTAAGGTCAATCTTGGATCTCATCAGGCCAGAAGAGAAAGTGAAAATACAACAAAAGCAATGGAATCAATAACAGAATCATGACAATAGAGTCAAACTCAGAAGTTTCTCACCTGGAGAGGATGTCTACACATAAAAAAAACTATGGGTTTGGTCCTAAATGGATTCCAGCTACCATTGAGGATTGCTCAGGACCAGTATCCTATACTGTGATCATCAGAAGTAGACAAAGAGTAAGGAGACACATGGATGTTTCCGTTTTAAAACAAGTTTGCTGCAATTCTACAATTTTTTCCATGGGCAGAGAGAAAAATTAGCAATTTTGCAGCTAATTTAATGCAATTCCATACATTTTTCCATAGGGTAGAGGCAAAGATTTGCAGTGATATGAATGAAGTGAATTCGACAAAGATTACTTAAATAACTGGCTAGACTAATTTACCAATTTCCAATTTTTTTGGCGGACATGGGCAGATTGAGTGGCTGACAAAACAAGAGAAACTGCTGATGTACAACAACAGCATGTGTATGTTTTAGTATTCTAACTCAGTAAGTTGAGACCCTGACTTAAAATCAATTGTTTTGTTTTTGGAAATTGTCCTCCAGTTGCCCATCCCTGCCCTATAAAGAGCCATATAGACCCTGGTCAACCCTGCCCTATATAGAGCCATATGGCTCCTGGTCCTCCCTGCCCTATTTTATTTATTTTTATTTCACCTTTATTTAACCAGGTAGGCCAGTTGAGAACAAGTTCTCATTTACAACTGCGACCTGGCCAAGATAAAGCAAAGCAGTGCGACAGAAACAACACAGAGTTACACATGGAATAAACAAACATACAGTCAATAACACAATAGAAAAGAAAAATGGTTGTCCCTGCCCTATATAGAGCCATATGGCCCCTGGCCGTCCCTGCCCTATATAGAGCCATATGGCCCCTGGTCATCCCTGTCCTATATAGAGCCATATGGCCTCTGGTCATCCCTGCCCTATATAGAGCCATATGGCCCCTGGTCGCCCCTGTCCTATATAGAGCCATATGGCCTCTGGTCATCCCTGCCCTATATAGAGCCATATGGCCCCTGGTCGCCCCTGTCCTATATAGGGCCATATGGCCCCTGGTCATCCCTGCCTTATATAGAGCCATATGGCCCCTGGTGGCCCCTGGTCGTCCCTGCCCTATATAAAGCCATATGGCCCCTGGTTGTCCCTGCCCTATATAGAGCCATATGGCCCCTGGCCGTCCCTGCCCTATATAGAGCCATATGGCCCCTGGTCATCCCTGTCCTATATAGAGCCATATGGCCCCTGGTCTTCCCTGTCCTATATAGAGTCATATGGCCCCTGGTCATCCCTGCCCTGTATAGAGCCATATGGCCTCTGGTCATCCCTGCCCTATATAGAGCCATATGGCCCCTGGTCGTCCCTGCCCTATATACATAGGGAACATGATGTAATTTGGGTCACAGTCATTATGTCAGTGTTTGGTAACTGGTACATTTTGGTCATTTATCAGACTATAATGAACATGAGGTGGTTTAACGAATCAACATGAGGTCTCAAAGACTTTTGACCACATTTTAAAAAATGACTTTAGACATAAATTTCTCTTCAATGCTGCTGAGATAAAGATGGTCCCTTCGTGGTCCCTTTTTCGGGAAATTTAAAACCATTGTGGCCTTGCTTCAGGCTTAGTGGATCAGTATGCCGTGCCTTCAGAGAGGGGGGACTGTGTGTGTGTGTGTGTGTGTGTGTGTGTGTGTGTGTGTGTGTGTGTGTGTGTGTGTGTGTGTGTGTGGGGGGGGGGGGGGCAGGCTCCACAGCTGCTGTCTGATTGGGTCTACTAGGAGCCTCTCTCAAAGGGAGCTCAGATCAAATATAGAAGAGTGTATTAATACACCTGGAACTACCTTCACATCCTGACTCCTGGAACCTCTCAACCGCTCCTCTCCTACTCCCTCCCTCCCTCTCTCCACCTCTTTCCTTTACCTCCACCTCTCCTCTCCTACTCCCTCCCTCCTTCCCTCCACCTCACCTCTTCTCTCCTACTCCCTCCCTCCCTCTCTCCACCTCTTTCCTTTACCTCCACCTCTCCTCTCCTACTCCCTCCCTCCTTCCCTCCACCTCCCCTCTCCTCTCCTACTCCCTCCCTCCCTCTCTCCACCTCTTTCCTTTACCTCCACCTCTTCTCTCCTACTCCCTCCCTCTCTCTCTCCACCTCTTTCCTTTACCTCCACCTCTCCTCTCCTACTCCCTACCTCCTCTCCTACTCTCTCCCTCCCTCCCTCTCTCTCTCCACCTCTTTCCTTTACCACCCCCTCTTCTCTCCTACTCCTTCCCTACCTCTCCCTCTCCACCTCTTTCCTTTACCTCCACCTCTCCTCTCCTACTCCCTCCCTCCCTCTCTCCACCTCTTTCCTTTACCTCCACCTCTCCTCTCCTACTCCCTCCCTCCCTCTCTCCACCTCTTTCCTTTACCTCCACCTCTCCTCTCCTACTATCTCCCTCCTTCCTTCCACCTCTCCTCTTCTCTCCTACTCCCTCCCTCTCTCCACCTCTTTCCTTTACCTCCACTTCTCCTCTCCTACTCCCTCCCTCCTTCCCTCCACCTCCCCTCTCCTCTCCTCTCCTACTCCCTCCCTCCCTCTCTCCACCTCTTTCCTTTACCTCCACCTCTCCTCTCCTACTCCCTCCCTCCTTCCCTCCACCTCTCCTCTTCTACTCCCTCCCTCCCTCCACCTCTTTCCTTTACCTCCACCTCTCCTCTCCTTCACACTTGCTTGGCCTACTGCAGCTTGATAAGTAGAGAGGGGAGAGAGGAACCAAGAGAGAGATAATTAAATATAGAATGAGACAGAGAGAGAGAAAGATAGAGAGAGAGAGATTGAAAATTGAGAGGGAGAGCGAGAGAGAGAAAGTACACAGTGGCAGAATACCTGACCCAAACTTAAGGAAAGGTTTAACTATGTACAGACTCAGTGAGCATAGTCTTGCTATTGAGAAAGGCCACCGTAGGCAGACCTGGCTCTCAAGAGAAGACAGGCTATGTGCAACACTGCCCACAAAATGAGGTGTAAACTGAGCTGCACTTCCTAACCTTCTGCCAAATGTATGACCATATTAGAGACACATATTTCCTTCGGATTACACAGACCCACAAAAATTTGAAAACAAACCCCATTTTGATAAACTCCCATATCTACTGGGTGAAATACCACAGTGAGCCATCACAGCAGCAAGATTTGTGACCTTGCCACAAGAAAAGGGCAACCAGTGAAGAACAAACACCATTGTAAATATAACCCATATTTATTTTGAACTATTTTCACATCGTTACAACACTGTATATAGACACAATATGACATTTGTAATGTCTTTATTATTTTTGGAACTTCTGTGAGTGTAATGTTTAATGATACTTTTATATTGTTTATTTCACTTCTGTTTATTATCTATTTCACTTGCTTTGGCAATGTAAACATGTGTTTCACATGTCGATAAAGCCCTTTGAATTGAAGTGAGTGAGAGTGCTGTCTGTGTCTGTCTCCTAGTCTGAGAGCAGCAGGTTCCTAAAGAGAAAACTGTGTCTGTGCCAAAATAAACAGCAGCAGTAGCAGAAACACAATACACTAGAACAGACAGAGCCTGAGTCCCAGATTGCACCCTATGGGCCCTGGTCAATAGCAATATATATATTTTTAAATGTATTTAACCTTTATTTAACTAGGCAAGTCAGTTAAGAACAAATTCTTATTTACATTGACGGCCTACGCCGGCCAAACCCAGACGACGCTGGACAAATTATTCGCCGCCCTATGGGACTCCCAATCACGGCCGGATGTGATACAGCCTGGAATCGAACCAGGGACTGTAGTGACGCCTCTTTCACTGAGATGCAGTGCCTTTAGACCGCTGCACCACTCGGGAGGGAATAGGGTGTAATTTAGGACAGGAATCAGTCTCTTCTCAGCGAGGCGTCAGAGATGGTTTCTCTCTCTCACCTGCTCTCTCCTGTCCGCCTGGGTCACAGTGTCCCCATCTGGTCACATGTGAGTACTGCAGCTGCTCTCCCCTCTGAATTGTTTAACATTTTATTTCAACTTTATTTAACCAGGTAGGCTGTTGAGAACAAGTTCTCATTTACAACTGCGACCTGGCCAAGATAAAGCAAAGCAGTGCGACACAAACAACACAGAGTTACACATGGAATAAACAAACGTACAGTCAATAACACAATAGAAAAATATATATACAGTGAGTGCAAATGAGGTAAGATTAGGGAGGTAAGGCAATAAATAGGCCATATTGGTGAAATAATTACAATTTAGCAATTAAACACTGGAGTGATAGATGAGCAGAAGATGAATGTGCAACTAGAGATATTGGGGTGCATAGGAGCACCAAAAAAAAAATAACAATATGGGGATGAGGTGGGCGATTTATGGGGATGAGGTGGGCGATTTACAGATGGGCTGTGTACAGGTGCAGTGATCTGTGAGCTGCTCTGACAGCTGATGCTTAAAGTTAGTGAGGGAGATATGAGTCTCCAGCTTCAGTGATTTTTGCAATTCGTTCCAGTCATTGGCAGCAGAGAACTGGGAGGAAAGGTGGCCAAAGGAGGAGTTAGCTTTGGGGGTGACCAGTGAGATATACCTCCTGGAGCACGTGCTACGGGTGGGTGCTGCTATGGTGACCACTGAGCTTAGATACTAGTTAGTATATATGTATGGTTAGATACTAGTTAGTAGATATGAATGGTTAGATACTAGTTAGTATATACTGTATGGTTAGATACTAGTTAGTATATATGTATGGTTAGACACTAGTTATTATATATGAATGGTTAGATACTAGTTAGTATATACTGTATGGTTAGATACTAGTTAGTATATATGAATGGTTAGATACTAGTTAGTATATATGTATGGTTAGACACTAGTTAGTATATATGAATGGTTAGATACTAGTTAGTATATATGTATGGTTAGATACTAGTTAGTATATATGTATGGTTAGATACTAGTTGGTATATATGAATGGTTAGATACTAGTTACTATATACTGTATGCTTGGTTAAGGCCCGGGATGTGTATGCCTTACCCCTATGTCTCTCTCTATTACCCCCCTCTCTATCTCTCTCTATTACTCCCCCTCTCTATCTCTCTCTATTACCCCCCTCTATCTCTCTCTATTACCCACCCTCTCTAGCTCTCTGTATTACCCCCCTCTATCTCTCTATTACCCCCCCTCTCTATCTCTCTCTATTACCCCCCCTCTCTGTCTCTCTCTATTACCCCCCCTATCTATCTCTCTTTATTACCCCCATCTCTATCTCTCTATTACCCCCCTCTCTATCTCTCTCTATTACCCCCCCTCTCTATCTCTCTCTATTACCCCCCCCCCCCTCTCTCTCTCTCTCACCTTACCCCTCTGCGAGTTTCTGTCTCATTTTGTCTGACGTACTGTACCTCTCTGCCTTACCTCAGTGCTTCTCTGAGACATGAATATGGAGCAACAGGGAGAGATGGAGAAAGTTTTAGTCATGAATAAATTCTATCAGACAGTCAGCTGGTACCTGACTGGTTTATAAAGAGAAGAGCTGGAGCTCCGGTATCACAAAGTTCTGCTATTAAAAGCTAGTCACTTTTAAAAAAATATTTGGGGTGAAAAAAGTTATGGTAGCTTCATGTAGTCGTAATCCATTCAGGAACAGAGACCTGTTTTTCTTCCTCTCTCAGAACTCAACTATCCTACTCAACAACCTGGCATATCTACTCATTTAGAACCAGGCTATTTGGGTACCTGTCTTTCTCCGCTAATATACAGTGCCTTGCGAAAGTATTCGGCCCCCTTGAACTTTTCGACCTTTTGCCACATTTCAGGCTTCAAACATAAAGATATAAAACTGTAATTTTTTGTGAAGAATCAACAACAAGTGGGACACAATCATGAAGTGGAACGAAATTTATTGGATATTTCAAACTTTAACAAATAAAAAACTGAAAAATTGGGCGTGCAAAATTATTCAGCCCCCTTAAGTTAATACTTTGTAGCGCCACCTTTTGCTGCGATTACAGCTGTAAGTTGCTTTGGGTATGTCTCTATCAGTTTTGCACATCGAGAGACTGACATTTTTGCCCATTCCTCCTTGCAAAACAGCTCGAGCTCAGTGAGGTTGGATGGAGAGCGTTTGTGAACAGCAGTTTTCAGTTCTTTCCACAGATTCTCGATTGGATTCAGGTCTGGACTTTGACTTGGCCATTCTAACACCTGGATATGTTTATTTGTGAACCATTCCATTGTAGATGTTGCTTTATGTTTTGGATCATTGTCTTGTTGGAAGACAAATCTCCGTCCCAGTCTCAGGTCTTTTGCAGACTCCATCAGGTTTTCTTCCAGAATGGTCCTGTATTTGGCTCCATCCATCTTCCCATCAATTTTAACCATCTTCCCTGCCCCTGCTGAAGAAAAGCAGGCCCAAACCATGATGCTGCCACCACCATGTTTGACAGTGGGGATGGTGTGTTCAGGGTGATGAGCTGTGTTGCTTTTACGCCAAACATAACGTTTTGCATTGTTGCCAAAAAGTTCGATTTTGGTTTCATCTGACCAGAGCACCTTCTTCCACATGTTTGGTGTGTCTCCCAGGTGGCTAGTGGCAAACTTTAAACAACACTTTTTATGGATATCTTTAAGAAATGGCTTTCTTCTTGCCACTCTTCCATAAAGGCCAGATTTGTGCAGTATACGACTGATTGTTGTCCTATGGACAGAGTCTCCCACCTCAGCTGTAGATCTCTGCAGTTCATCCAGAGTGATCATGGGCCTCTTGGCTGCATCTCTGATCAGTCTTCTCCTTGTATGAGCTGAAAGTTTAGAGGGACGGCCGGGTCTTCGTAGATTTGCAGTGGTCTGATACTCCTTCCATTTTAATATTATCGCTTGCACAGTGCTCCTTGGGATGTTTAAAGCTTGGGAAATCTTTTTGTATCCAAATCCGGCTTTAAACTTCTCCACAACAGTATCTCGGACCTGCCTGGTGTGTTCCTTGTTCTTCATGATGCTCTCTGCGCTTTAAACGGACCTCTGAGACTATCACAGAGCAGGTGCATTTATACGGAGACTTGATTACACACAGGTGGATTCTATTTATCATCATTAGTCATTTAGGTCAACATTGGATCATTCAGAGATCCTCACTGAACTTCTGGAGAGAGTTTGCTGCACTGAAAGTAAAGGGGCTGAATAATTTTGCACGGCCAATTTTTCCGTTTTTTATTAGTTAAAAAAGTTTGAAATATCCAATAAATTTCGTTCCACTTCATGATTGTGTCCCACTTGTTTTTGATTCTTCACAAAAAATTACAGTTTTATATCTTTATGTTTGAAGCCTGAAATGTGGCAAAAGGTCGAAAAGTTCAAGGGGGCCGAATACTTTCGCAAGGCACTGTAAGTCAACTAAGATAATGATAAGCTCCTGCTCACGGGTCAGCTTGTCACATCTGAAACCTTACTTTATAATGGTCGTATTGTGTTGTGTTCTAGACCGTAATGTTATTCTGTTCTTGTTCTCTAGGAGATCCCATTCTACCACATCTGGAACGGTTCCCAGCGGTTCCTCCACTGTACCTTCACCCTGGAGCGGCTCAACCTCAGTACCTGTGAGCTCACCTGTCAGCTGTGTGTCTGGCAGGTAGAGGGGGAGGGACAGAGCTTCAGCCTCGACTTCAACATCGCCAAGGTAACACTCAGGTCACATCTGATGTATTTCCGCAATGTGCCTCTCCAAGATATGTGATTCAAAGAGATGGACTCTTTTTTGGCTCTTAACAATACAGTTCTTTAATATGTGTGTGGCTACTACTGTCTATACTCTAATCCTGTTTTTATTTGGTTCATATGACCTAAGAAGACAGCAGTCCCCTGGACTATATAGTTCACGGCTTGTAGCTATACAGGACGTGTATGGCTGGAACTCTCTCTTTGTGTATATCTCTATATGTTCCTATATAACCTTTTATATATTCATCTGGCCCTATAGGACAGTCGGCCACTGGACCCGGAGTTCCTGCTGATGGACACTAACCCTAGCGGGTCAGCTCTAGCAGGACCCAGTGCTTTCCAGATCCCCTATCTCATCAGGCAGAAGATCTGCACCAGCCTGGATACACCTTGTCCCAACGGGGGCCGATTGGAGACTGTTGGCCCAGAGACTCAAACTGGACAGGTAACGAACCCTAACCACCGACCCTAAACTAGAGACTCAAATTGGACAGGTGACTAACCATAACCACCGACCCTAAACTAGAGACTCAAACTGGACAGGTAACGAACCATAACCACCGACCCTAAACTAGAGACTCAAACTGGACAGGTAACGAACCCTAACCACCGACCCTAAACTAGAGACTCAAATTGGACAGGTGACTAACCATAACCACCGACCCTAAACATAACCCTAGGGGGAGTGAACAAGGCCCTAAAAGATTGGTTAGACTAGACTGGGCCTAGGTATAGAGGTTCAATATTGGTTTTGGACTGGGCCTAGGTATAGAGATTCAATATTGGTTTGGGGGACTGGGCCTAGGTATAGATATTCAGTATTGGTTTGGGACTGGGCCTAGGTATAGAGATTCAATATTGGTTTGGGACTGGGCCTAGGTATAGAGATTTAATATTGGTTTGGGACTGGGCCTAGGTCTAGATATTCAGTATTGGTTTGGGACTGGGCCTAGGTATAGAGATTCAATATTGGTTTGGGACTGGGCCTAGGTATAGAGATTCGATATTGGTTTGGGACTGGGCTGATGCCTCTCCCATTTAACATGATTTTACACAGCTAATTTGGCCCAGTAAATTTCTCATTTAAATCAGGCTTCTTTTAAACAGGAAAGAATCAGAGAGAAAACCCTGATCAATTACCTTCCAATGTAACTTCCTCCTGGTAATGAAGTCTATTACGTACACTTGTCTCATCAGCTGGATTTACCTCCATTAATTACACATTGGCCTGGTGCAGTACAGGTCCAATTATCCCTGATTGGCTCAGTACAGGTCCAATTATCCTTGATTGCCTCAACCTAATCCATTCCCATTTAGTTCCCTTAAAAGAACGTGTCTTCTGTCGGGTAAAGGGGCAATCTGGGATCTTAAAGGAAACTCTCTTCTGTCGGGTAAAGGGGCAATCAGGGATCTTAAAGGAACGTGTCTTCTGTCGGGTAAAGGGGCAATCTGGGATCTTTAAGGAACGTGTCTTCTGTCGGGTAAAGGGGCAATCTGGGATCTTAAAGGAAGCTCTCTTCTGTCGGGTAAAGGGGCAATCTGGGATCTTAAAGGAAACTCTCTTCTGTCGGGTAAAGGGGCAATCAGGGATCTTAAAGGAACATGTCTTCTGTCGGGTAAAGGGGCAGTCTGGGATCTTTAAGGAACGTGTCTTCTGTCGGGTAAAGGGGCAATCAGGGATCTTAAAGGAACATGTCTTCTGTCGGGTAAAGGGGCAGTCTGGGATCTTTAAGGAACGTGTCTTCTGTCGGGTAAAGGGGCAATCTGGGATCTTAAAGGAAGCTCTCTTCTGTCGGGTAAAGGGGCAATCTGGGATCTTAAAGGAAGCTCTCTTCTGTTGGGTAAAGGGGCAATCTGGGATCTTAAAGGAAACTCTCTTCTGTCGGGTAAAGGGGCAATCAGGGATCTTAAAGGAACGTGTCTTCTGTCGGGTAAAGGGGCAATCTGGGATCTTTAAGGAACGTGTCTTCTGTCGGGTAAAGGGGCAATCTGGGATCTTAAAGGAAGCTCTCTTCTGTCGGGTAAAGGGGCAATCTGGGATCTTAAAGGAAACTCTCTTCTGTCGGGTAAAGGGGCAATCAGGGATCTTAAAGGAACATGTCTTCTGTCGGGTAAAGGGGCAGTCTGGGATCTTTAAGGAACGTGTCTTCTGTCGGGTAAAGGGGCAATCTGGGATCTTAAAGGAAGCTCTCTTCTGTCGGGTAAAGGGGCAATCTGGGATCTTAAAGGAAGCTCTCTTCTGTCGGGTAAAGGGGAAATCTGGGATCTTAAAGGAAACTCTCTTCTGTCGGGTAAAGGGGCAATCAGGGATCTTAAAGGAACATGTCTTCTGTCGGGTAAAGGGGCAATCTGGGATCTTAAAGGAACGTGTCTTCTGTCGGGTAAAGGGGCAATCTGGGATCTTGTGTGTGTGTGTGTGTGTGTGTGTGTGTGTGTGTGTGTGTGTGTGTGTGTGTGTGTGTGTGTGTGTGTGTGTGTGTGTGTGTGTGTGTGTGTGTGAATACAAGCAGACAGAGGTAAACGTGACCAATCGATAAAACATCAAATGTCAATATTTAATTTTGTCTCCCTACTATACAGAACAGTGTATGAAAAGCTGTTTCTCTCTACTATACAGGACAGTGTATGAAAGGCTGTTTCTCTCTACTGTACAGGACAGTGTATGAAAGGCTGTTTCTCTCTACTATACAGGACAGTGTATGAAAGGCTGTTTCTCTCTACTATACAGGACAGTGTATGAAAGGCTGTTTCTCTCTACTATACAGGACAGTGTATGAAAGGCTGTTTCTCTCTACTATAAAGGACAGTGTATGAAAGGCTGTTTCTCTCTACTATACAGAACAGTGTATGAAAGGCTGTTTCTCTCTACTATACAGGACAATGTATGAAAGGCTGTTTCTCTCTACTATACAGAACAGTGTATGAAAGGCTGTTTCTCTCTACTATACAGAACAGTGTATGAAAGGCTGTTTCTCTCTACTATACAGGACAATGTATGAAAGGCTGTTTCTCTCTACTCTACAGGACAGTGTATGAAAGGCTGTTTCTGCAGTACACCAGATACTGTAAACTGATGTTTCACCCTGTAATGTGAAAAACACATTGTAATCTCCACACAGTCCTTTTTTAATGACAATTTAAACATATTGGTTCACTGGTACAGTTTACTACAAATCATGGTTTCAGCTGTGGGCCTGTTAGCTGTGGCCCTGTTAGCTGTGGGCCTGTTAGCTGTGGCCCTGTTAGCTGTGGCCCTGTTAGCTGTGGGCCCGTTAGCTGTGGCCCTGTTAGCTGTGGGCCCGTTAGCTGTGGGCCCGTTAGCTGTGGCCCTGTTAGCTGTGGGCCCGTTAGCTGTGGGCCCGTTAGTTGTGGCCCTGTTAGCTGTGGCCCCGTTAGCTGTGGCCCTGTTAGCTGTGGGCCTGTTAGCTGTGGGCCTGTTAGCTGTGGCCCTGTTAGCTGTGGCTCCGTTAGCTGTGGCCCCGTTAGCTGTGGCCCCGTTAGCTGTGGCCCCGTTAGCTGTGGGCCTGTTAGCTGTGGCCCTGTTAGCTGTGGGCCCGTTAGCTGTGGCCCTGTTAGCTGTGGGCCTGTTAGCTGTGGGCCTGTTAGCTGTGGCCCTGTTAGCTGTGGCTCTGTTAGCTGTGGGCCCGTTAGCTGTGGCTCTGTTAGCTGTGGGCCTGTTAGCTGTGGCCCTGTTAGCTGTGGCCCTGTTAGCTGTGGGCCCGTTAGCTGTGGCCCTGTTAGCTGTGGCCCTGTTAGCTGTGGGCCTGTTAGCTGTGGCCCTGTTAGATGTGGCCCCCGTTAGCTGTGGGCCTGTATGTCGGCTGGGATGGTGAGGTGATGTGTTACTGTAGAATACAATACAGTACCTTCTCCCACCTGCCTGCCTGTGTGTTTGATGTCCAAACACACACACACCCTCGCTGAAAATAAGCCTGTAAAATAGTCTGAATGCTTTGTCATTCCATTTAAGTGATTTTACATTTACATTTTAGTCATTTAGCAGACGCTCTTATCCAGAACAACTTACAGTAGTGAATGCATACATTTCATTTCATACATTTTTTCCCCTGTACTGGTCCCCCGTGGGAATCAAACTCACAACCCTGGCGTTGCAAACACCATGCTCTACCAACTTAGCCAGTAGGTTAACAGGAGAGAGTGGAGAATTACAAAGGTCTAGCTGTGCTCCCTATCCAACCGTTCTCAAGGTGAAGCTGAAGGACTGACAGGCTTGCTGGTCTTCCTCTACCCTCCAACCTCTCCTCACACCCCGACCCCAACCCTCTACCGCAACCTCTAGGCTAGTTTCCCCCCCTCAGCTTGAAGTCCCTAGACAGTAGAGGATCAGCAAAAGGCCATTACATGGAACAAACCACTCCAGATACCTCTGGGAGGAAGATACTAGACGCGGCCATCCTCCACATCACATACACTACTGAGCTGAAGGACTGGTCTGTGTCCCAAACCGCACCTTATTCCATCCCTATACGGTGTACTACTTCTGGCCAGGGCCCATAGGGAGCCCCTTAAGGCTCTTGTCAAAATGTAGTGCACTGTATAGGGAATAGGGTGCCATTTGGAACACAGCCAACATGTGAGAAAGGACAGGGGTCACTGCATTTAGGCCTATTGATTGGTTGGGTTTGATCTGAAAGGTCAAGGGCCTGGAAGCAGAAAAGTTCATTTCCTACTTAAATGTCAACGTTCTTTATGGGATTTATTAAAAGTTTTATGTGCGATTTATGTTGGATTAATGGACAGTTTTATAATCAAATGTAAAAAAAGGAGGATCCTAACTGCTGATGGGGAAGAGATAAGACATCTAAAATGAATGGCTTGCAGAAGTATAATATATTTTTAACTGGCTGGTTCGAGCCCTGAATGCTGATTGGCTGAAAGCTGTAGTATATCAGACCGTATACCACGGGTATGACATAACATTTTTACTGCTCTAATTATGTTGGTAACCAGTTTATAATAGCAATAAGGCACCTCGGGGGTTTGTGATATATGGCCAATATACCACGGCTAAGGCCTGTGTCCAGGCACTTAATAACAGCCCTTAGCCGTGGTATATTGGCCATATATCACACCCCTTCGGGCCTTATTGCTTAAGTATAGTATAGTACAGTGTAATATAGTGTAGTATAGTGGAATGTAATATAGTGTAATACTGTATAGTGTAGTATAGTGTGCAGTGTAGTACAGTGTGTAGAATAGTGCAGTACAGTGTAGTATAGTGTAGTACAGTGTGTAGCATGGTGCAGTATAGTGTAGTATAGTGTATGATAGCGTAGCGTAGCATAGTGTAGTACAGCCTGTAGTATAGTGTGGTATAGTGTAGTATGGTGTAGCATAGTGTAGTACAGTGCAAAAAAATATAAATAATTTTCTTAAGAACTAGATGACATGAGTACTGTAGTCAACGAGTAATGTTTTGTTTGTGCGGATGAAGGGATCGCGACAGAATGATGTGGTATAGTGTGGTATAGTGTAGTATAGTGTAGTATAGTGTAGTACAGTGCGTAGTATAGTGTAGCATAGCGTAGTATAGTGTAGTACAGTGTGTAGCAAAATGTAGCATAGTGTAGTACAGTGTGTAGTATAGTGTAGCATGGTGTAGTATAGTGTGGTACCGCGTGTAGTATAGTGTGGTATAGTGTAGTATGGTGTAGCATAGTGTAGTACAGTGTGTAGTATAGTGTGTGGTATAGTGTAGCATAGTGTAGTATAGTGTAGTACAGTGTGTAGTATAGTCTGTAGTATAGTGTAGTATGGTGTAGCATAGTGTAGCACAGTGTGTAGTATAGTGTAGCATAGTGTAGTACAGTGTGTAGTATAGTGTGTAGTATGGTGTGGTATAGTGTGGTATGGTGTAGCATAGTGTAGCACAGTGTAGTATAGTGTGTGGTATAGTGTAGTATAGTGTAGCATAGTGTATGTAGTACAGTGTGTAGTATAGTGTGTGGTATAGTGTAGTACAGTGTGTAGTATAGTGTGTAGTATAGTGTAGCATATTGGAGTACTGTGTGTAGTATAGTGAGTGGTGTAGCATAGTGTAGTATAGTGTGTAGCGCAGTATAATGTAGTGGCATGTAGTATCGTGTGTAGCATAGCAAAGTGTAGTATAGTGTGGTTCAGTGTAGTACAGTGTGTAGTATAGTGAGTGGTGTAGCATAGTGTAGTATAGTGTGTAGCATAGTGTAGTATAGTGTAATATAGTGTGGTGTAGTATAGTGTGTAGTGTAGTATGGTGTAGTATAGTGTGTAGCTAAGCATAGTGTAGTATAGTGTAGTACAGTGTGCAGCATTGTGCGTAATGCAGTATAGTGTTGTATAGTGTGTAGTGTAGTATAGTGTGTAGCATAGTGTGGTGCAGTGTAATATAGTGTAGTATAGTACAGTGTGTAGTATAGTGTGGTGTGCAGCATTGTGTAGTGTAGCTATAGTGTAGTATAGTGTAGTATAGTGTGTAGTACAGTGTGTAGTATAGTAGTGTGAGGTGTAGTATAGTGTGTAGCATAATGTTGTATAGTGTAGTATAGTGTGTAGTATAGTATATTCTGAAGTGTAGTATGGTGTGTAGCATAGTGTAGTATAGTGTGGTGTGTTGTATAGTACAGTATGTTGTAGTACAGTGTAGTATAGTGTGTAGCATAATGTAGTATAGTGATGTATAGTGTAGTGTGTTGTATCATATAGTATAGTGCTGTACGGTGTAGCATAGTGTGTAGTATAGTACATTGTGAAGTGTGGTATAGTGTGTAGTATAGTGCGTAGCATAGTACATTAAGACGGGTAGTATAGTGTAGCATATTGTAGTATAGTGTTGTATAATGTGTGGTGTAGGGAAGTATAGTGTGTAGTATGGGGTGTAGCATATTGTTGTATAGCGTGGTATAGTGTGTAGTAATATATTGCAATATATTGTAGTATAGTATAGTGTAGTATAGTGCATAGTATAGTACATTGTGAAGTGTGGTATAGTCGGTAGCATATTGTAGTATAGTGTAGTATAGTGTGTTGCATATTGCAGTATAGTGTCGAACATATTGTAGTATAGTGTAGTATAGTGGGTGGCATATTGTAGTATAGTGTCTAACATATTGTAGTATAGTGTGTGGTATATTGTAGTGTGGTGTGTGGTGTGAAGTGTTGTACAGTGTGTATCATATTGTAGTATAGTATGGTGTAGTATAGTACAGTGTGTAGTATAGTACAGTGTGAAGTGTAGTATAGTGTTTCGCATATTGTAGTATAGTGTAGTATAGTGTGTAGTATAGTAAGGATGAAGAGGAACACAGAGTACGTCAGTAACTTGATGGTTGTTCATCACATCACACAGTATTGTGGGAAGGACACGTCAACATAGGACAAGAAACAACACAGAGACAAAATGACTGGATTAATTAACTTTACGAGATATCAAATAAATAACGAAAATGAATATCTCTCTTCCCCCTCTCTCCCCCTCTCCCCCTCTCTCCTCTCCTCTCCCCTCCTCTCCTCTCCAGGCACATGAGTTTCTTTGCGTCCAGGGCGAGTCCCACCAGTGTGATTCTGGATCTGTGGGAGGCCCAACACTTCCACAGTGGAAACCTGAACCAGCTGGCTACCGTCATGGCCGACATCGGCAAGCAGGAAGCTATGATCTTCCTGGTCTCAGACGGAGAGTGCTAGCCCAGGCTCTGTTCAACACTGCACCTTATTCCCTAGATAGTGCACCAAAGTAGGTGACTACCTAGGTAATAGGGTGCCATTTGTGATCGGCCCCCTAAAGAGAGAGAGGACTGGAACAGGGTAGAATATACAGACACAAGAGAGGAGAACGCTCCCCCCCTTTCTCTCCTCTACAAGAGAGGAGAGAAGAGAAGAACGGAACACCCCCTCTCTCCCCTCCTCTACAAGAGAGGAGAGAAGAACGGAACACTCCCCCTCTCTCTCCCCTCCTCAACAAGAGAGGAGAGAAGAGGAGAATGAAACACTCCCCCTCTCTCTCCCCTACCCTACAAGAGAGAAGAGGAGAGAAGAATGGAACACTCCCCCTCTCTCTCCCCTACCCTACAAGAGAGGAGAGAAGAGGAGAACGGAAAACTCCCCCTCTCTCTCCCCTACCCTACAAGAGAGGAGAGAAGAGGAGAACGGAACACTCCCCCTCTCTCCCCTCCTCTATGAGACAAGAGGAGCTAAACAGAACCGGGATTTGGGAACAGGGTTCATGTATGTTATGTTAGATCTATCTATCCCCCCATGTCTCCATTCAGAACCTGGATGTCTGGAGAAAGCAGGACCTGGGAGGGAGCTGGTCCTGTGAAGTTGTTTCTGAGTGATGTGCTTTTGTCAAAGTAAGGCAGGGATTCAATCCGTATAGCGCTGTCGACAATGCATCTGTTAAACGCAATGTCCCCACATTTGCGGAGATCACATTCAAGGTAAACGCTGCAGATGTCGGCTGAATTGGTTTTGCCTTTTTTAAAAGGCGTGTACTCGACAAAGCATGATCAGATTGAATCCTGGTCCAAAGTTACTATGCCACAGGACCGGAGAAGATATCTGGTACACGGTATGGTATATAACTATGTCAGACAGGTGCACAAAGAGCTTTTCATGTTGTTTAAGTCAAGTTCAGTAGCCATCAAGGTTTAAAGTATAACCTCATATCCAAGAGACTTAGGATGAGATGATCGACAAGCATTTACCAACACATGGGCCATACTTTGCCACAAAGTAACAATATGCAAAATAATCATATTATTCATGGTTATCATGAAAAGACAATGTCACAATGTCAAGTTGGATTATTTCTGTTTATGTTTAGTCAGAGACAAACATGATCACGTTCAATATCTCATATCTTAACCTCCCAGAGAAATTTGAAGTGTTACGTCACTGGTCAAACATCAGAGTCGATTTATTTCTGCAACTGGCTGGACCATATTGTGAAGGAAAAAAACCCACAAAAGTTATCACTAGGGTCTATAACACTTCACTCGCTGTCCATCCATTAACCCTGTGGTGTAATCTGATCTGTTTCTTCATCTGTCATCACCTAAGGTTTAAACAGGCAGTAAAAAAAAAATGAGCTGGACTTTTAGGCAGGCGATAGGTTTTATGTCATGATTCTAACACATCTCCCTAGACATTCTGTTAGATTGTTTTGTCGCAGTCCTGTATCAAGTCAAAGTGAAACCTCACCACAGTGACAGAGTCTGTAATATCAGTTGAGGCGTTCCACAGTTCTAATGCTCTCAAATCAATATTTTCTATTTATGGGTATGCCTTTTAGAGGAAATGTTAAGTTATCGGTTAGATACATTTCCGAAAGGGTTTCTACAATTGTTTTACTCTAAGCTCAAGACCTAATTTTATTTTCAAATTTAATAGTACCAAATGTCTCATGGTGAGATTTCGTATTTATAAAATTCCTCAGCTTATTAAGGTGAGATAGGGAATATTCTCTCTCTCTCTCTCTCTCTCGCTCTCATATATACACTACCGTTCAAAAGTTTGGGGTCACTTCCTTGTTCCTTGTTTTTGAAAGAAAAACATATTTTTTGGTCCTTTAAAATAACATCAAATTGATCAGAAATACAGTGTAGACGTTGTTAATAGCTGGAAACGGCAGATTTTTTTATGGAATATCTACATAGGCGTACAGAGGCCCATTATCAGCAACCATCACTCCTGTGTTCAAACCAGACACTCTAATGTACTTGTTCTCTTGCTCAGTTGTGCACCGGGGCCTCCCACTCCTCTTTCTATTCTGGTTAGAGCCAGTTTGCGCTGTTCAGTGAAGGGAGTAGTACACATCATCTTTAGTTTCTTGGCAATTTCTAACATGGAATAGCCTTCATTTCTCAGAACAAGAATAGACTGACGAGTTTCAGAAGAAAGTTCTTTGTTTCTGGCCATTTTGAGCCTGTAATCGAACCCACAAATGCTGATTCTCCAGATTCTCAACTAGTCTAAAGGCCAGTTGTATTGCTTCTTCATTCAGAACAACAGTCTTCAGCTGTGCTAACATAATTGCAAAAGGGTTTTCTAATGATCAATTAGCCTTTTAAAATGATAAACTTGGATTAGCTAACACAACGTGCCATTGGAACACAGGAGTGATGGTTGCTGATAATGGACCTCTGTACGCCTATGTAGATATTCCATGAAGAAATCTGACGTTTCCAGCTACAATGGTCATTTACAACATTAACAATGTCTACACTGTATTTCTGATTAATGCTTTTCTTTCAAAAACAAGGACATTTCTAAGTGACCCCAAACTTTTGAATGGTAGTGTATGTGTGTATGAAATGGCTTCCTGTATAGACCATAGGGCACCATTTTGGATGCAGACTAAGCCAGTGAGAGAGGAGTTGTTGAAGCAGCATTTTAAACCAGAAGGGAAGTTCAGAAGAGATCCTTTGTCCTCCGTGGTGAATATTGTAACAGAAAGAACTGCCGGCAGAAAATCGGACAACTAATTATCTTCTCCCAAATTACTTTCACCAAAACAAATAGTTACTTATGCAGCCTAGTGTTTTCATAATTCATAACGTTGGGTGCTGAAGGCGGGGAATTCTTATTCTCTGAGTGTGAGACAGGTCACCCGTCTCCTATGTCTTGTTAACACCTTGGAGAGACACAGAGAGGATACCTGATAACACTGCACCTCCTCTGTGAGTTTACCACTTTACCCAACAACACTTTTCCACAACAGCACATCAAATGAGGCAGATATTCTAACCATGAAACTAAGAATACACAGCTATTGACTCTATTTACTGTCAACAGAATACACAGCTATAGACTCTATTTACTGTCAACAGAATGCACAGCTATAGACTCTATTTACTGTCAACAGAATACACAGCTATAGACTCTATTTACTGTCAACAGAATGCACAGCTATAGACTCTATTTACTGTCAACAGAATACACAGCTATAGACTCTATTTACTGTCAACAGAATGCACAGCTATAGACTATATTTACTGTCAACAGAATACACAGCTATAGACTCTATTTACTGTCAACAGAATACACAGCTATAGACTCTATTTACTGTCAACAGAATACACAGCTATAGACTCTATTTACTGTCAACAGAATGCACAGCTATAGACTATATTTACTGTCAACAGAATACACAGCTATAGACTCTATTTACTGTC